>NW_028157793.1:132500-145526 GCF_964263955.1 Coregonus lavaretus
AAATAGGTTTTCGGAAATGTTTGCAAATGTATTAACAATTAAAAACAGAAATACCTTATTTACAAAAGTATTATCTATATTGCAGAGATAACCAGTGTCTTGCAGAGTCCAGATCAGATATGTCCCCCCCCCCCAAAAAAAAATATATGTGTGTACTAAATCCAATTTCAAATACAAAAACAACACTCCATAACAGGACATTTCCTTAATCCCAATCAGAGGTCAAGATTGAGCTGCCAGCATATTGCTTACACCTATCCAACACTTTCAGATCTACACAACAAGTTTCTAACAGCTACGGGTTTATTTGGGTTGCAGGGATTAGTGCCAATGGACCAAGACCCTGGGCTCTGAGTCCAGGCCCAGATCAACACTGCATTTATATGGTCTATTGGCCAACACCACAATAACAAGAGACTCTATCTGTGCTATTAAGTATAGTAGGGCTGCCTATACTAGGGTTAGTAGGGATCAGGCTTTCCTGACCTGTCATGGCATGAAGGGCGTTGGTCACCGGCCATCTAGATGTGTGAAAGTTAGTGTATAAGCTAATGATCCATCATGTATGACATTCCTTGGAGTGTGTAAACTTACATTGTGTATTACCATATAATTTTTGTATGTTGTCTATAGTTATGTACTTGAAAATGTATCAATTGACCAATTCGGCACATTTGGGCAGACTTCATACAAAATAGTCCAGTATTGCAATGCTTCACTGGATCAATCGGAAACTTTGCACACACACTGCTGCCATCTAGTGGCCACAATCTAAATTGCGTCTAAACTGCAATATTATATTGTGGCCTTTCTCTTGCATTTCAAAGATGATGGAATAAAACATATATAGAAAACGCATGTTTTTTTGTTTGTATTATCTTTTACCAGATCTAATGTGTTATATTCTCCTACATTAATTTCACATTTCCACAAAGTCTATGCATATCCTTGCCTCAGGTCCTGAGCTACAGGCAGTTAGATTTGGGTATGTCATTTTAGGCAAAAATTTAAAAAAAGGGTCTGATCCTTAAGAGGTTAATAACTGCATTAAATCCTGAAATGTTTAATTGTAAATATGTTGCATGATGTATCTGATCAATTACGTGTATATTTGTTATAGTGTGGACAGTATTTAAATAATTACATTTAATATGTGTTGTACTTACCTGCAGTATAGTATGATTACTATTCATGTGTGCAAGGTCATTATTGGAATTGACAGTGACCTTTCCCTATTTATGATGTCATCACCCAGAGTCGGATCTGTACAATGCGACACTACCACATGTTGAGTGGGCTGTATCCCTTTGCTGTATTTGTACCGTTTGTACATGGCTGTACACATTTTATTTCTTAGGTTGAAAGTAAAGGAAAGTAATATTGAAATGCGTGTGGGCATTCCTTGTCAAGTTACGACAGTATCTAATAATATTTCTATATGGAATAGTTCAGGAGCCAAGGAGAGAGGATGCGCGTTGTGAGGAGTGCCGTGGAGAGGAGGGGCGTGGATAGGAGGGCTGGTGGAGAGGAGGGGCGTGGAGAGGAGGGGCTTGGAGAGGAAGGGCGTGGAGAGGAGGGGCTTGGAGAGGAGGGCCGGTGGAGAGGAGGGGCGTGGAGAGGAGGGGCTTGGAGAGGAGGGGCGTGGAGAGGAGGGGTGTGGAGAGGAGGGCTGGTGGAGAGGAGGGGCGTGGAGAGGAGGGCCAGTGGAGAGGAGGGGTGTGGAGAGGAGGGGCGTGGAGAGGAGGGGCTGGGAGAGGAGGGGCGTGGAGAGGAGGGGCGTGGAGAGGAGGGGTGTGGAGAGGAGGGCTGGTGGAGAGGAGGGGCGTGGAGAGGAGGGCCGGTGGAGAGGAGGGGTGTGGAGAGGAGGGGCGTGGAGAGGAGGGGCTGGGAGAGGAGGGGCGTGGAGAGGAGGGGCGTGGAGAGGAGGGGCTGGGAGAGGAGGGGTGTGGAGAGGAGGGGCGTGGAGAGGAGGGGCTGGGAGAGGAGGGGCGTGGAGAGGAGGGGCGTGGAGAGGAGGGCTGGTGGAGAGGAGGGGCGTGGAGAGGAGGGGTGTGGAGAGGAGGGGCGTGGAGATGAGGGCCGGTGGAGAGGAGGGGCGTGGAGAGCAGGGCCGGTGGAGAGGAGGGGCGTGGAGAGGAGGGGCTTGGAGAGGAGGGGCTTGGAGAGGAGGGGCTTGGAGAGGAGAGCCGGTGGAGAGGAGGGGCTTGGAGAGGAGGGCCTTGGAGAGGAGGGGCTGTGGAGGGGAGGGGCTGTGGAGAGGAGGGGCTGTGGAGAGGAAGGCCGGTGGAGAGGAGGGGCGTGGAGAGGAGGAGCTTGTAGAGGAGTGGCTTGAAGAGAAGGGCCGGTGGAGAGGAGGGGCTTGGATAGGAGGGGCTTGGAGAGGAGGGGCTTGGAGAGGAGGGCCGGTGTAGAGGAGGGGCTTGGAGAGGAGGACCTTGGAGAGGAGGGGCGTGGAGAGGAGGGCCGGTGGAGAGGAGGGGCTTGGAGAGGAGGGGCTGTGGAGAGGAGGGGCTGTGGAGGGGAGGGGCTGTGGAGAGGAGGGGCTGTGGAGGGGAGGGGCTGTGGAAAGGAAGGGCTGTGGAGAGGAGGGGCTGTGGAGGGGAGGGGCTGTGGAGAGGAGGGGCTGTGGAGAGGAGGACCGGTGGAGAGTAGGGGCGTGGAGAGGAGGGGCGTGGAGAGGAGGGCCGGTGGAGAGGAGGTGCTTGGAGAGGAGAACCGGTGGAGAGGAGGTGCTTGAAGAGGAGGGGCATGGAGAGGAGGGGCGTGGAGAGGAGGGGCGTGGAGAGGAGGGGCGTGGAGAGGAGGGGCGTGGAGAGGCGGGGCCTGTGGAGAGGCGGGGCCTGTGGAGAGGCGGGGCCTGTGGAAAGGCGGGCCGGTGGAGAGGAGGGGTGTGGAGAGGAGGGTTATGGAGAGGAGGGGTGTGGAGAGGATGGGCGTGGAGAGGAGGGTTATGGAGAGGAGGGCCGGATGAGAGAAGGGGCTTGGAGAGAAAGATGTACGTTAAGCACCATGTCACCAATCTGAAATGGTGGCAGCATCTCACACTATGCTGTGAGATATCCACCATTCAAAGCACATTGCACAACATGGCCTGGTAGTAGCCTTCACACTGGGAGATTTCATAAGGCAATTGTTTACACTGTGTTAGCTGTAAAAACATTGGGAGAGGATACAGCCCATTCTCCTAACGTTGTTGACACTCTCATACTATGATAGGAAAGGAGCCTTGTCCGCTGGATATGGCGTGTGAATGACAATCTAGGAATGTTAGCGGGATGCTCTGGCTTGTTTCATGGCTATATCTATTAGACATGACTAGGGCTTTGTCCACATTTTTTATTAGATATTACAAGTTCAAATTCATGTAATTCATTCACATGGCAGAATACAATTGAATTGCATGACAAAAATAAAACTACAAATCTAACATAAATGATCCACTTTTCCCATCTCAGAAATCATTTTAGGAAATGTTCCAATCCTTTTGGACCTGACTGCAAGTGCTTTGTTTCTGGATTGGTCCAAAGCTTTTGATACTGTTGATCATGCTATTATATTGAATAAGTTGTGCTCGATAGGCCTGAGCTCAGACGCCTGTTCATGATTATCTTAGTGACAGAACTCAGGCCATCGTGATTGATGGGGTTGAAGTCTGACTTTCTTGAAGTACATAAAGGTGTACCACAGGGGTCGATTTTGCAACCTGTTCTCTTCACTAGTTATATAAACACCATTGGTCAATCTGTTTCATTTGTTTTACTTCATCTATATGTGGAGGATTGTTACGAGTACTGAGGATAGGAAGAGACAGGACGCAGCTACAGGAATCAACAAGGTAAAGGTTTACTAAACACTGAGAATAACACAGCGTGAGTAAACGACTCGGCGCTAAACAATTACACACAACAATGACTGAACAGCCCAGGGGCTATATAGGGGTGGTGATGAGATGATGAGGTGCCCAGGGCTATATAGGGGTGGTGATGAGGTGATGAGGTGCCCAGGGCTATATAGGGGTGGTGATGAGATGATGAGGTGCCCAGGGCTATATAGGGGTGGTGATGAGATGATGAGGTGCCCAGGGCTATATAGGGGTGGTGATGAGGTGATGAGGTGCCCAGGGCTATATAGGGGTGGTGATGAGATGATGAGGTGCCCAGGGCTATATAGGGGTGGTGATGAGATGATGAGGTTCCCAGGGCTATATAGGGGTGGTGATGAGATGATGAGGTGCCCAGGGCTATATAGGGGTGGTGATGAGATGATGAGGTGCCCAGGGCTATATAGGGGTGGTGATGAGGTGATGAGGTGCCCAGGGCTATATAGGAGTGGTGATGAGATGATGAGGTGCCCAGGGCTATATAGGGGTGGTGATGAGGTGATGAGGTGCCCAGGGCTATATAGGGGTGGTGAGGAGATGATGAGGTGCCCAGGGCTTTATAGGGGTGGTGATGAGGTGATGAGGTGCCCAGGGCTATATAGGGGTGGTGAGGAGATGATGAGGTGCCCAGGGCTATATAGGGGTGGTGATGAGGTGATGAGGTGCCCAGGGCTATATAGGGGTGGTGAGGAGATGATGAGGTGCCCAGGGCTATATAGGGGTGGTGATGAGATGATGAGGTGCAGGTGCGCTGGAGGTGATTAGGGTGCGTTGGGTTTCCATTCCTGTGTTTGCCGAGGTGGTGCGCTCAGACCGGTGGCTCAGTAGACCGGCGAATCAGAGCGCCAGGAGGGGAGCAACGGGAGGAGACGTGACAGAGGATACTACTATGTATGCTATGGCCCCGACTGGTGATCTGGCTGTGTCAAAACTACAGTCAGATTTTATAGCTATGCAGGAATCCCTTGCTGATTTCAAAACGTGTGCTTAATACGAGCAAAATGGAATACATGTTGTTTTTAGACTGTCGTAAGAATGTTCCAGATGAACTACATGTTGACTCATTAGACGGTTCTCCAATTGAACTTGTTCCCGCATCTAAATACTTAGGCATTTGGATTGATATGGACCATGACTTCCTGTTTCACTGGGGTATAAATATGAGGTGACACACAGGCCAAGTTCCCATCGTCATCCATCACTATGGGAAAGACCCGAGAATACAGTAATGATGTGCGACAAAAGGTTGTTGAGCTGCACAAATCTGGAAATGGCTATAAAAAAAATAGCTCAACGGTTGAAAATGCCCATTTCCACTATCAGGGCAATAATTAAGAAGTTTAAAGCAGCTGGAGATGTTAACAATCAGCACAGTTAGAAAGATATGGCATATAGAAGCAAACCAGATGGACATCATGAAAATGATCGGAGAGGTTGAGAGTAGAAGAAGTTCAGGAGCAAAAAAAAAATGTGTGTGTATATATATATATATATATATATATATATATATATATATATATATATATATATATATATATATATATATATATATATATAATAGAATTATTGTAAAATTAACTTTGTCCATAAGGTGTAGATAGTAAGTATAGACCGGAAGTAGAGGCCTGGGCATTGTTGTTCACTAATTTACTCCAAGTAGGGAAAGGATGACGGGGTTGAAAAGTAATAAAGGGGAGTATATATATAAAAAACATGGGGGATTGGAAGTGATGCAGACAATTACATTGATAGAAGATACAATCTATCTGCAATATTAAGCTGATCCATCCCCCCAAGAAAAAATAAATAAAAATAAAAATAATAATAATAATAATAATAATTAAGAAGTTTAAAGCAGCTGGAGATGTTAACAATCAGCCTGGAAGAGGACGTGTGTCTATATTGACCCCACGCACAGTGAGGAGGATGGGTTGAGTCGCCAAAAAAATCTCCAAGGATCACAGCTGGAGAATTGCAGTCGTTAGTTGGGTCTTGGGGTCAGAAAGTTTCCAAAACTACGATCAGACGCCACCTACATAACCACAAGTTGTTTGGGAGGGTTGCCATAAAAAAGCCTTTGCTGTCATCAAACAACAAACTCAAGCGCCTACAGTTTGTCAAAACGTTACTGGAACTTTCAATGGGACCGGGTTCTATGGTCAGACGAGACCAAAATAGAGCTTTTTGGAAACAAACACCAGAGGCGGGATTGGAGTAGACAGAAAGACAGCCATGCTGAAAAGTACCTCATCCCCACTGTGAAGTATGATGGTGGATCTTTGATGTTGTGGGGCTGTTTTTCTTCCAAAGGCCCTGGACAACTTGTTAGGATACATGGTATCATGGACTCCATCAAGTACCAGCAGATATTACATAGAAACCTGACTGCTTCTGCTAGGAAGCTTAAACTGGGCCGTGGTTGGATCTTCCACCAGGACAATGATCCAAAAGCACACCTCGAAATCAACACAAAAACATGGTTCACTGACCACAGAATCAAGGTTTTGCCATGGCCCTCCCAGTCCCCCTGACCTAAACCCTATAGAAAACCTGTGGGATGAGCTGAAGAGGAGAGTCCACAAGCGTGGACCTCGGAATCTGAAGGATCTGGAGAGATTCTGTACGGAGGAACGGTCTCAGATCCCTTGCCATGTGTTCTCTAACCTCACTACGCATTAATAGGAGAAGACTCAGAGCTGTTATCTTGGCAAAGGGAGGTTGCACAAAGTATTGAATGAAGGGGTGCCGATAATTGTGGCATCACATTTATTTGAGAAAAAAATTATTTGTTTTATGATAAGAATAAACATTTTCTTTTTTAATTTTACTTGAATTAAAGGTTAGTTTTTTGTGAATATTTAGAACGAAAGACCAGGAGGATAAACAATAAAGACATTTTTGTTCACACCCCGTTTTGCTCATATTTACCAAAGGGTGCCAATATTAGTGGAGGGAGCTGTATACATGTTTAATGTGTGTTTTATATTGTATTATACAGGGCACATTTGGAAAAGAGACCTAGGTTTCAATATGTCTTCCCTGTCAAAATAAAGGTTCATAAATAAACTCCAGCTCCAGTTATTTTTTTGTGGCCCCGGGGGGGTTGTTGATAAACCTTATAGAGATGAGGAAATCATACCCCTGTCTTTTCTGGAACACCGTTATCAGGTCGCTCTTCCTCTCGCATGTAGTCCAGAAAAGATTGCAGGCATTCTGCACCCGGATAGATGGTTTATGGGGAAAATCATTTAGCAGAAGAGGGTTTGTGGAACGAGGATGCAGTCATCTAACATACATGACACTGCTTAGTGAACCACAAGATATCCTGTCCTTTTATCAATGTGATCTAATATGTTCTATTTGACAACGTTCTTAGTTAGATTAAGTAAAATTATATTTTAGCCTTAATTTATTGCTTTTTTTTACAGACCTACAGTGGGGAAAAAAAGTATTTAGTCAGCCACCAATTGTGCAAGTTCTCCCACTTAAAAAGATGAGAGAGGCCTGTAATTTTCATCATAGGTACACATCAACTATGACAGACAAATTGAGAGAGAAAAAATCCAGAAAATCACATTGTAGGATTTTTAATGAATTTATTAGCAAATTATGGTGGAAAATAAGTATTTGGGCAACTACAAACAAGCAAGATTTCTGGCTCTCACAGACCTGTAACAACTTCTTTAAGGGGCTCCTCTGTCCTCCACTCGTTACCTGTATTAATGGCACCTGTTTGAACTTGTTATCAGTATAAAAGACACCTGTCCACAACCTCAATCAGTCACACTCCAAACTCCACTATGGCCAAGACCAAAGAGCTGTCAAAGGACACCAGAAACAAAATTGTAGACCTGCACCAGGCTGGGAAGACTGAATCTGCAATAGGTAAGCAGCTTGGTTTGAAGAAATCAACTGTGGGATCAATTATTAGGAAATGGAAGACATACAAGACCACTGATAATCTCCCTCGATCTGGGGCTCCACGCAAGATCTCACCCCGTGGGGTCAAAATGATCACAAGAACGGTGAGCAAAAATCCCAGAACCACACGGGGGGACCTAGTGAATGACCTGTAGAGAGCTGGGACCAAAGTAACAAAGCCTGCCATCAGTAACACACTACGCCGCCAGGGACTCAAATCCTGCAGTGCCAGACGTGTCCCCCTGCTTAAGCCAGTACATGTCCAGGCCCGTCTGAAGTTTGCTAGAGTGCATTTGGATGATCCAGAAGAGGATTGGGAGAATGTCATATGGCAGATGAAACCAAAATAGAACTTTTTGGTAAAAACTCAACTCGTCGTGTTTGGAGGACAAATAATGCTTAGTTGCATCCAAAGAACACCATACCTACTGTGAAGCATGGGGGTGGAAACATCATGCTTTGGGGCAGTTTTTCTGCAAAGGGACCAGGACGACTGATCCGTGTAAAGGAAAGAATGAATGGGGCCATGTATCGTGAGATTTTGAGTGAAAACCTCCTTCCATCAGCAAAGGCATTGAAGATGAAACGTGGCTGGGTCTTTCAGCATGACAATGATCCCAAACACACCGCCCGGGCAACGAAGGAGTGGCTTCGCAAGAAGCATTTCAAGGTCCTGGAGTGGCCTAGCCAGTCTCCAGATCTCAACCCCATAGAAAATCTTTGGAGGGAGTTGAAAGTCCGTGTTGCCCAGCAACAGCCCCAAAACATCACTGCTCTGGAGGAGATCTGCATGGAGGAATGGGCCAAAATACCAGCAACAGTGTGTGAAAACCTTGTGAAGACTTACAGAAAACGTTTGACCTGTGTCATTGCCAACAAAGGGTATATAACAAAGTATTGAGAAACTTTTGTTATTGACCAAATACTTATTTTCCACCATAATTTGCAAATAAATTCATTAAAAATCCTACAATGTGATTTTCTGGATTTTTTTTCTCATTTTGTCTGTCATAGTTGACGTGTACCTATGATGAAAATTACAGGCCTCTCTCATCTTTTTAAGTGGGAGAACTTGCACAATTGGTGGCTGACTAAATAATTTTTTCCCCCACTGTATATTGTCACTATATCTGTCAAATAACACATTATATTGTACTTGCCAGGCTACTGTGGAATTGTAATGGTCATAATGACATTGACCAATAGACTGCCAGCGTGACAAATGGAACCTCCGCTGTTTCTGGCTCTCATTTTATCTGTCCGGAACTCGGGTTTCTTGTAGACAGAAGTAAATATAATTAAGAAACATCCAGTAGAATAAGAATCATCCTGAACACAGTCTGATTGGTTCTACGGGGCATTACAGCTGTAGAACTCTGAACAATTCTGGAATTCTGGAGATAAGGTGGCTGACAGTTTTGCTGTAACGGTTTTGACTTCAAAGTTATTGTTTGTTATGGATGCCAGGTAGGTTGTGCCTACCAGAGAAAATATTGATTTCTCCTTTTTTGTTTGTGAGGGAGTGAGTCCCGTCTGGTCCGTCAAGTCTACACCAATACAAAGGACTCATGTAAAAGTCAGTATGGAAATACACTTAATAATAATATGCCATTTAGCAGACGCTTTTATCAATTTTTTTGTGTATGGGTGGTCGCGGGGATCGAACCCACTACCTTAGCGTTACAAGCGCCGTGCTCTACCAGCTGAGCTACAGAGGACCACTTTTCATTAACCCTTAAAACATTGCAAATAACTTCAAAACCACTGTGTTCTTTTGCGTCGGTTGTAAAAGAAATGATCACACACATAATAACGTCACAACACAGTGATCTCTGGTTCCTCGAGAAAAGTACCGTCCAGCCCGGTAAATGAGTTCAAATCTACTCAAGTGACATCAGTCGCGCAAAGTTTGTCCGTTTATAACGTGTAGCTTAAACTCAGTCTCAATCACACATTCAAAATCTCAAAGTCTTTTACCACTCAACAATAAAGGTTACCAGAACTCCCAGTAGTCTTCACCCCCAACTGAACACCATCCATCCCCTATATGACTCCATTATTGAACGGCAACTCATAACAACATCCACAACAATAGTTCCCTAAATGTATGTCGCATTTATGTTAGATTTGTAGTTTTATCATGCAATTCAATTGTATTCTGCCATGTGAATGAATTAAATTATTTCAACTTGTAATATTTAATTTAAAAAATGGACAAAGCCCTAGTCATGTCTAATAGATATAGCCATGAAACAAGCCAGAGCATCCCACTAACATTCCTAGATTGTCATTCACACGCCGTATCCAGCGGACAAGGCTCCTTTCCTATCATAGTATGACAGGGTCAACAACGTTAGTAGAATGGGCTGTATCCTGTCCCAATGTTTTTACAGCTAACACAGTGTAAACAATCGGCTTATGAAATCTCCCAGTGTGAAGGCTACTACCAGGCCATGTTGTGCAATGTGCTTTGAATGGTGGATATCTCACTGCATAGTGTGAGATGCTGCCACCATTTCAGATTGGTGACATGGTACTTAACGTACATCTTTCTCTCCACGCCCCTCCTCTCCATGCTCCTCCTCTCCACGCCCCTCCTCTCCACCGGCCCTCCTCTCCACGCCCCTCCTCTCCACGCCCCTCCTCTCCACACCCCACCTCTCCATGCCCCTCGTCACCACGCCCCTTCTCTCCACGCTCCTCCTCTCCACGCCCCTCCTCTCCACGCTCCTCCTCTCCACGCCCCTTCTCTCCACGCCCCTCCTCTCCACGCCCCTCCTCTCCACGCCCTTCCTCTCCATGCTCCTCCTCACCACGCCCCTCCTCTCCACGCCCCTCCAAGGTAACTTCTGACCTGCTCTGTGGATACTAAGTGGTCATCATCCAACCCTGGCTATAATATGTAGACCTATAGTCTACCTACCATACCTGGTCTGATACCTGGAGCTATGTTGTAGAGTCATTATATAGCATGCCTACCTGCAACAGGTGAGTAGACACTATTCAACCAGATAGAGTCGTGGGGTAAGCAGTGGGGACAAGCCCAACACTTACAAACCCTCCAGTGTATTAGTCCTCATAGTGTTAGCTGGGACAGAAGCCTGCACACCCTGTGTCTCTCCAGGAACAGAGTTGGTGACCAACGCCCTTCATGCCTGACAGGTCAGGAAAGCCTGATCCCTACTAACCCTAGTATAGGCAGCCCTACTATACTTAATAGCACAGATAGAGTCTCTTGTTATTGTGGTGTTGGCCATTAGACCATATAAATGCAGTGTTGATCTGGGCCTGGACTCAGAGCCCAGGGTCTTGGTCCGTTGGCACTAATCCCTGCAACCCAAATAAACCCGTAGCTGTTAGAAACTTGTTGTGTGGATCTGAAAGTGTTGGATAGGTGTAAGCAATATGCTGGCAGCTCAATCTTGACCTCTGATTGGGATTAAGGAAATGTCCTGTTATGGAGTGTTGTTTTTGTATTTGAAATTTGATTTTTTTTTTTTTCGGGGGGGGGGGGGGGGGGGTCTGTCAACGCGCTGCAGATCTGATCTGGACTCTGCAAGACACTGCTTATCTCTGCAATATAGATAATACTTATGTAAATAAGGTATTTCTGTTTTTAATTCTTAATACATTTGCAAACATTTCCAAAAAACAATTTTTGCTTTGTCATTTGCTTTGTCATTATGGGGTATTGTGTGTAGATTGATGAGGATTTTTATTTATTTTATCAATTTTAGAATAAGGCTGTAACTTAACAAAATGTGGAAAAAGTCAAGGGGTCTGAATACTTTCCGAAATGCACTGTAGATACATGCAGGTAGTTAGGTATACATGCAGGTAAATATAATACAACACTTTCTAACACTATTTGCTCTGTTTAACACCTTAAATATGCATCACCCATCTAGTTAGCTATTAGTAGCTAACGTTAGCTATTTGTAGCTAGCTAGTCTAGCGTTATCTAAACAATCGCCAGCTGCATCGCATTCAATTTTTAAAAAAAAATATCTATCTATCTATCTATCTATCTATCTATCTATCTATCTATCTATCTATCTATCTATCTATCTATCTATCTATCTATCCATCTATCCATCTATCCATCTATCCATCTATCATCTATCTATCTATCTATCTATCTATCTATCTATCTATCTATCTATCTATCTATCTATCTATCTATCTATCTATCTATCTATCTATCTATCTATCTATCTATCTATCTATCTATCTATCTATCTATCTATCCACTCATTTCTGATGATCCATTGATCTAATCCATGACATCTTGACGGCTGTGTTGCAAGCTAAATGTAAATAAAAAGTAAACAAATTGTTTGGACCAATGAGAGTAGAGCTACTGACGTCACACACACATGGCCATATACGGCATTGCGTTGGCAGCCATATTGGATTTTCTATCCGGTGATCTCCCTGGAACCGGGACCACGTTCTACCTTCGGCATAGAGCAGTATATAATATTTACATTTACATTTTAGTCATTTAACAGACGCTCTTATCCAGAGCGGCTTACAGTTAGTGAGTGCATACATTTTTTATACATACATATATAATATATATATCTATATCATAGAGCCTAATCGTATTTACAGGTTTTACAAGTTTGTTATTACATTTGTTAAAGTTCAATTTCTGCAAAAAAAAACGTTGATAAAATAAAAAACTATTACGTTCAAATGCCTCTCATGTGAAGAGGTGATGTGCTACATACGCTTAGCTTCCTGAAATGGGTCACATTGTCACTTCAACGCTTTAATCTCATGGTAAAACTAATCTACACTGTGGAAAACAAAGAAGATAAGGTTGGAGTCACGTGGTGGTGGTTAGTGTCATACTATTGGTTAGACAGTTTCCCCTTTAATGAGGTTGACAGTTAAAACTGTCTCTTACATTAGGCTGAGTCACACAGAGGATCCAGCGGTGAAGTGAACAGACACAAACCTACAACTGAGATAACAGCAGACGTTACAACCGTAGAAGTTACAACAGTAGAAGTTACAAGAGTAGAAGTTACAAGAGTAGAAGTTACAAGAGTAGAAGTTACAACAGTAGAAGTTTTTGAGCACGTCTGTAAAGATGTCAGAGGCAAACTATCAAAACAGAGATGGATTTAAAGGCAAAACTCCTAATGAAATAAAGACCCTGGATATTGATGATTGTATATACAGCAACGAAACACCCATCAAGCCCTGCAGGAAGGATG
>NW_028157792.1:0-5000 GCF_964263955.1 Coregonus lavaretus
GGATCTTGGTGGGGGTGCTTGGACCCCTTCTTGGGGTCTCCTCCAAGCCAGCCATGCCGACCATGGGCACCCAAAACCCCATGTGTGAGTGAACAGCCTCCCCAGTGTACCCATAGTGAAATCAGGCTTAAAGTGACCTGTGGCGCCCCCCTGTGGATGGATCTTGGTGGGGGTGCTTGGACCCCTTCTTGGGGTCTCCTCCAAGCCAGCCATGCCGACCATGGGCACCCAAAACCCCCATGTGTGAGTGAACAGCCTCCCCAGTGTACCCATAGTGAAATCCGGCCTAAAGTGACCTGTGGCGCCCCCCTGTGGATGGATTCGGCTGTGGGTGCTTGGACCCCTTCTTGGGGTCTCCCCAAGCTGGCCATGCCGACCATGGGCACCCAAAACCCCCATGTGTGAGTGAACAGCCTCCCCTGGGTCCCCATAGTGAAATCCGGCCTAAAGTGACCTGTGGCGCCCCCCTGTGGATGGATTCGGCTGTGGGTGCTTGGACCCCTTCTTGGGGTCTCCCCCAAGCTGGCCATGCCGACCATGGGCACCCAAAACCCCCATGTGTGAGTGAACAGCCTCCCCTGGGTCCCCATAGTGAAATCCGGCCTAAAGTGACCTGTGGCGCCCCCCTGTGGATGGATCTGGATGGGGGTGCTTGGACCCCTTCTTGGGGTCTCCTCCAAGCCAGCCATGCCGACCATGGGCACCCAAAACCCCCATGTGTGAGTGAACAGCCTCCCCTGGGTCCCCATAGTGAAATCAGGCTTAAAATGACATGTGGCGCCCCCCTGTGGATGGATCCGGCTGTGGGGTCTTGTACCCCCTCTTGGGGTCACCCCCAAGCCGGCCATGGGCACCCAAAACCCCCATGTGTGAGTGAACAGCCTCCCCTGTGTCCCCATAGTGAAATCAGGCCTAAAGTGACATGTGGCGCCCCCCTGTGGATGGATCCGGGTGGGGGTGCTTGGACCCCCTCTTGGGGTCTCCCCCAAGCCATGGGCAGCCAAATCCCCCATTTGTGAGTTAAGATCATCCCCTGGTTCCCCTAGTGAAATCAGGCCTAAAATGACCTCTGTGGCGCCCCCCTGTGGATGGATCCGGCTGTGGGGTCTTGGACCCCCTCTTGGGGTCACCCCCAAGCCAGCCATGGGCACCCAAAACCCCCATTTGTGAGTTAAGATCATCCCCTGGTTCCCCTAGTGAAATCAGGCTTAAAATGACATGTGGCGCCCCCCTGTGGATGGATCCGGGTGTGGGGTCTTGGACCCCCTCTTGGGGTCACCCCCAAGCCGGCCAAGGGCACCCAAAACCCCCATGTGTGAGGTAAGAGCCTCCCCTGGTTCTCCTAGTGTCCGCCGGCGGTTTACCATATGGGGGTGTCTGACCACCACCCCAATCCGAGAAAAGTGCATCAAAATCGGCCTCCGTGAGCCAGGAGTCGGTCCCTGGTTCTCATAGTGTCAACCGGATGATTTCCATATGGGGGTGTCTGACCACCAACCCAATCCGAGAAAAGTGCATCAAAATCGGCCTTCCGGGAGCCAGGAGTCGGTCCCTGGTTCTCATAGTGTCAACCGGATGGTTTCCATATGGGGGTGTCTGACCACCAACCCAATCCGAGAAAAGTGCATCAAAATCGGCCTTCCGGGAGCCAGGAGTCGGTCCCTGGTTCTCATAGTGTCAACCGGATGATTTCCATATGGGGGTGTCTGACCACCAACCCAATCCGAGAAAAGTGCATCAAAATCGGCCTTCCGGGAGCCAGGAGTCGGTCCCTGGTTCTCCTAATGTCAACCGGATGGTTTCCATATGGGGGTGTCTGACCACCAACCCAATCCGAGAAAAGTGCATCAAAATCGGCCTTCCGGGAGCCAGGAGTCGGTCCCTGGTTCTCATAGTGTCAACCGGATGATTTCCATATGGGGGTGTCTGACCACCAACCCAATCCGAGAAAAGTGCATCAAAATCGGCCTCCGTGAGCCAGGAGTCGGTCCCTGGTTCTCATAGTGTCAACCGGATGATTTCCATATGGGGGTGTCTGACCACCAACCCAATCCGAGAAAAGTGCATCAAAATCGGCCTTCCGGGAGCCAGGAGTCGGTCCCTGGTTCTCCTAATGTCAACCGGATGATTTCCATATGGGGGTGTCTGACCACCAACCCAATCCGAGAAAAGTGCATCAAAATCGGCCTTCCGGGAGCCAGGAGTCGGTCCCTGGTTCTCATAGTGTCAACCGGATGATTTCCATATGGGGGTGTCTGACCACCAACCCAATCCGAGAAAAGTGCATCAAAATCGGCCTCCGTGAGCCAGGAGTCGGTCCCTGGTTCTCATAGTGTCAACCGGATGATTTCCATATGGGGGTGTCTGACCACCAACCCAATCCGAGAAAAGTGCATCAAAATCGGCCTTCCGGGAGCCAGGAGTCGGTCCCTGGTTCTCCTAATGTCAACCGGATGATTTCCATATGGGGGTGTCTGACCACCAACCCAATCCGAGAAAAGTGCATCAAAATCGGCCTTCCGGGAGCCAGGAGTCGGTCCCTGGTTCTCATAGTGTCAACCGGATGATTTCCATATGGGGGTGTCTGACCACCAACCCAATCCGAGAAAAGTGCATCAAAATCGGCCTCCGTGAGCCAGGAGTCGGTCCCTGGTTCTCATAGTGTCAACCGGATGATTTCCATATGGGGGTGTCTGACCACCAACCCAATCCGAGAAAAGTGCATCAAAATCGGCCTTCCGGGAGCCAGGAGTCGGTCCCTGGTTCTCATAGTGTCAACCGGATGGTTTCCATATGGGGGTGTCTGACCACCAACCCAATCCGAGAAAAGTGCATCAAAATCGGCCTTCCGGGAGCCAGGAGTCGGTCCCTGGTTCTCCTAATGTCAACCGGATGATTTCCATATGGGGGTGTCTGACCACCAACCCAATCCGAGAAAAGTGCATCAAAATCGGCCTTCCGGGAGCCAGGAGTCGGTCCCTGGTTCTCATAGTGTCAACCGGATGATTTCCATATGGGGGTGTCTGACCACCAACCCAATCCGAGAAAAGTGCATCAAAATCGGCCTCCGTGAGCCAGGAGTCGGTCCCTGGTTCTCATAGTGTCAACCGGATGATTTCCATATGGGGGTGTCTGACCACCAACCCAATCCGAGAAAAGTGCATCAAAATCGGCCTTCCGGGAGCCAGGAGTCGGTCCCTGGTTCTCCTAATGTCAACCGGATGATTTCCATATGGGGGTGTCTGACCACCAACCCAATCCGAGAAAAGTGCATCAAAATCGGCCTTCCGGGAGCCAGGAGTCGGTCCCTGGTTCTCATAGTGTCAACCGGATGATTTCCATATGGGGGTGTCTGACCACCAACCCAATCCGAGAAAAGTGCATCAAAATCGGCCTCCGTGAGCCAGGAGTCGGTCCCTGGTTCTCATAGTGTCAACCGGATGATTTCCATATGGGGGTGTCTGACCACCAACCCAATCCGAGAAAAGTGCATCAAAATCGGCCTTCCGGGAGCCAGGAGTCGGTCCCTGGTTCTCATAGTGTCAACCGGATGGTTTCCATATGGGGGTGTCTGACCACCAACCCAATCCGAGAAAAGTGCATCAAAATCGGCCTTCCGGGAGCCAGGAGTCGGTCCCTGGTTCTCCTAATGTCAACCGGATGATTTCCATATGGGGGTGTCTGACCACCAACCCAATCCGAGAAAAGTGCATCAAAATCGGCCTTCCGGGAGCCAGGAGTCGGTCCCTGGTTCTCCTAATGTCAACCGGATGATTTCCATATGGGGGTGTCTGACCACCAACCCAATCCGAGAAAAGTGCATCAAAATCGGCCTTCCGGGAGCCAGGAGTCGGTCCCTGGTTCTCATAGTGTCAACCGGATGGTTTCCATATGGGGGTGTCTGACCACCAACCCAATCCGAGAAAAGTGCATCAAAATCGGCCTTCCGGGAGCCAGGAGTCGGTCCCTGGTTCTCATAGTGTCAACCGGATGATTTCCATATGGGGGTGTCTGACCACCAACCCAATCCGAGAAAAGTGCATCAAAATCGGCCTTCCGGGAGCCAGGAGTCGGTCCCTGGTTCTCCTAATGTCAACCGGATGGTTTCCATATGGGGGTGTCTGACCACCAACCCAATCCGAGAAAAGTGCATCAAAATCGGCCTTCCGGGAGCCAGGAGTCGGTCCCTGGTTCTCATAGTGTCAACCGGATGATTTCCATATGGGGGTGTCTGACCACCAACCCAATCCGAGAAAAGTGCATCAAAATCGGCCTCCGTGAGCCAGGAGTCGGTCCCTGGTTCTCATAGTGTCAACCGGATGATTTCCATATGGGGGTGTCTGACCACCAACCCAATCCGAGAAAAGTGCATCAAAATCGGCCTCCGTGAGCCAGGAGTCGGTCCCTGGTTCTCATAGTGTCAACCGGATGATTTCCATATGGGGGTGTCTGACCACCAACCCAATCCGAGAAAAGTGCATCAAAATCGGCCTTCCGGGAGCCAGGAGTCGGTCCCTGGTTCTCCTAATGTCAACCGGATGATTTCCATATGGGGGTGTCTGACCACCAACCCAATCCGAGAAAAGTGCATCAAAATCGGCCTTCCGGGAGCCAGGAGTCGGTCCCTGGTTCTCATAGTGTCAACCGGATGATTTCCATATGGGGGTGTCTGACCACCAACCCAATCCGAGAAAAGTGCATCAAAATCGGCCTCCGTGAGCCAGGAGTCGGTCCCTGGTTCTCATAGTGTCAACCGGATGATTTCCATATGGGGGTGTCTGACCACCAACCCAATCCGAGAAAAGTGCATCAAAATCGGCCTTCCGGGAGCCAGGAGTCGGTCCCTGGTTCTCATAGTGTCAACCGGATGGTTTCCATATGGGGGTGTCTGACCACCAACCCAATCCGAGAAAAGTGCATCAAAATCGGCCTTCCGGGAGCCAGGAGTCGGTCCCTGGTTCTCCTAATGTCAACCGGATGATTTCCATATGGGGGTGTCT
>NW_028157792.1:17500-22500 GCF_964263955.1 Coregonus lavaretus
GAGGCCCATGCAGTGAGCTGCAGTCTCAGTCCGAGTGAGAGATGGTTTGAGCGGACACAGAGTGTGGGCCTGGAGGCATGGAGGTCGGGGAGGCCCATGCAGTGAGCTGCAGTCTCAGTCCGAGTGAGAGATGGTTTGAGCGGACACGGAGTGTGGGCCTGGAGGCATGGAGGTCGGGGAGGCCCATGCAGTGAGCTGCAGTCTCAGTCCGAGTGAGAGATGGTTTGAGCGGACACAGAGTGTGGGCCTGGAGGCATGGAGGTCGGGGAGGCCCATGCAGTGAGCTGCAGTCTCAGTCCGAGTGAGAGATGGTTTGAGCGGACACAGAGTGTGGGCCTGGAGGCATGGAGGTCGGGGAGGCCCATGCAGTGAGCTGCAGTCTCAGTCCGAGTGAGAGATGGTTTGAGCGGACACAGAGTGTGGGCCTGGAGGCATGGAGGTCGGGGACGCCCATGCAGTGAGCTGCAGTCTCAGTCCGAGTGAGAGATGGTTTGAGCGGACACGGAGTGTGGGCCTGGAGGCATGGAGGTCGGGGACGCCCATGCAGTGAGCTGCAGTCTCAGTCCGAGTGAGAGATGGTTTGAGCGGGCAGGGAGTGTGGGCTTGGTGGTCGTGGTTCTGGAGCCCAGGCCATCCAGGGAGTGAGCTGCAGTCTGAGGCCGAGTGAGAGAGGGTTTGAGTGGGCAGGGAGTGTGGGCTTGGTGGTCGTGGTTCTGGAGCCCAGGCCATCCAGGGAGTGAGCTGCAGTCTCAGGCCGAGTGAGAGAGGGTTTCACTGGGCATGGAGTGTAGAGATGGAGGCAATGAGCTCCAGAGGTCACAAAGGTCAATGTGGGCCTGCATGGCTGTCAGCAGGGCCACAGAGAGAAGGCCCAAGTGAATAGGTGTGTCTGTGTGAGTGAGTGAACCTGTCTCATAGGGGGGCAGAGCAGGCATCCCCTTTGGGGGCTGTCTGCTCTGTCCCCCTTTTTTTTTGGCCTCCTATACCTCTGGAGGTCAAGGGAGTAAGCTGTACTCTCAAGCCCATGTGAGAGAGGCTTTTAATGGGAAGAGAGAGTTTAAAAAGAGGCATGTAGCTCCAGAGGTCACAAAGGTCAATGTGGGCCTGCATGGATGTCAGCAGGGCATGAGGGAGAAGGCCCAAGTGAATAGGTGTGTCTGTGTGAGTGAGTGAACCTGTCTCATAGGGGGGCAGAGCAGGCATCCCCTTTGGGGGCTGTCTGCTCTGTCCCCCTTTTTTTTTGGCCTCCTATACCTCTGGAGGTCAAGGGAGTAAGCTGTACTCTCAAGCCCATGGGAGAGAGGGTTTTAATAGGGAGAGAGTGATTAAAAAGAGGCATGGTGCTCCAGGGGAGTGAGCTGTACTCTCATGCCCATGGGAGATGCCCTTTACTAGGCAGGGAGTTTAGAACAAGGTGCATGGAGCTCCAGAGGTCACAAAGGTCAATGTGGGCCTGCATGGATGTCAGCAGGGCATGAGGGAGAAGGCCCAAGTGAATAGGTTTGTCTGTGTGTGTCTGTGTGAGTGAGTGAGTGAGTGTGTGTGTGAACCTTTCCCACAGGAGGGCAGCACTGTGCAGGCAGCTCCAATGGAGGCTGGCTGCTCTGTGCCCATGTATTATTTGTTCTCTCTCTCTCTCTCTCTCCCCTTTCTTCTGGCCTGCTGGGTCACTTTTGTGTGTGGAGGGCTGGACTCTGTCTCACCCATCCCAGCCATGGGCACCCAGAATGCCCATGTGTGAGTCAGGAGCCCTCCCCTGGTTCTCCTAGTGAAAATGACCTGTGGCGCCCCCCTGTGGATGGATCTTGGTGGGGGTGCTTGGACCCCTTCTTGGGGTCTCCTCCAAGCCAGCCATGCCGACCATGGGCACCCAAAACCCCCATGTGTGAGTGAACAGCCTCCCCAGTGTACCCATAGTGAAATCAGGCTTAAAGTGACCTGTGGCGCCCCCCTGTGGATGGATCTTGGTGGGGGTGCTTGGACCCCTTCTTGGGGTCTCCTCCAAGCCAGCCATGCCGACCATGGGCACCCAAAACCCCCATGTGTGAGTGAACAGCCTCCCCAGTGTACCCATAGTGAAATCAGGCTTAAAGTGACCTGTGGCGCCCCCCTGTGGATGGATCTTGGTGGGGGTGCTTGGACCCCTTCTTGGGGTCTCCTCCAAGCCAGCCATGCCGACCATGGGCACCCAAAACCCCCATGTGTGAGTGAACAGCCTCCCCAGTGTACCCATAGTGAAATCAGGCTTAAAGTGACCTGTGGCGCCCCCCTGTGGATGGATCTTGGTGGGGGTGCTTGGACCCCTTCTTGGGGTCTCCTCCAAGCCAGCCATGCCGACCATGGGCACCCAAAACCCCCATGTGTGAGTGAACAGCCTCCCCAGTGTACCCATAGTGAAATCAGGCTTAAAGTGACCTGTGGCGCCCCCCTGTGGATGGATCTTGGTGGGGGTGCTTGGACCCCTTCTTGGGGTCTCCTCCAAGCCAGCCATGCCGACCATGGGCACCCAAAACCCCCATGTGTGAGTGAACAGCCTCCCCAGTGTACCCATAGTGAAATCCGGCCTAAAGTGACCTGTGGCGCCCCCCTGTGGATGGATTCGGCTGTGGGTGCTTGGACCCCTTCTTGGGGTCTCCCCCAAGCTGGCCATGCCGACCATGGGCACCCAAAACCCCCATGTGTGAGTGAACAGCCTCCCCTGGGTCCCCATAGTGAAATCCGGCCTAAAGTGACCTGTGGCGCCCCCCTGTGGATGGATTCGGCTGTGGGTGCTTGGACCCCTTCTTGGGGTCTCCCCCAAGCTGGCCATGCCGACCATGGGCACCCAAAACCCCCATGTGTGAGTGAACAGCCTCCCCTGGGTCCCCATAGTGAAATCCGGCCTAAAGTGACCTGTGGCGCCCCCCTGTGGATGGATCTGGATGGGGGTGCTTGGACCCCTTCTTGGGGTCTCCTCCAAGCCAGCCATGCCGACCATGGGCACCCAAAACCCCCATGTGTGAGTGAACAGCCTCCCCTGGGTCCCCATAGTGAAATCAGGCTTAAAATGACATGTGGCGCCCCCCTGTGGATGGATCCGGCTGTGGGGTCTTGTACCCCCTCTTGGGGTCACCCCCAAGCCGGCCATGGGCACCCAAAACCCCCATGTGTGAGTGAACAGCCTCCCCTGTGTCCCCATAGTGAAATCAGGCCTAAAGTGACATGTGGCGCCCCCCTGTGGATGGATCCGGGTGGGGGTGCTTGGACCCCCTCTTGGGGTCTCCCCCAAGCCATGGGCAGCCAAATCCCCCATTTGTGAGTTAAGATCATCCCCTGGTTCCCCTAGTGAAATCAGGCCTAAAATGACCTCTGTGGCGCCCCCCTGTGGATGGATCCGGCTGTGGGGTCTTGGACCCCCTCTTGGGGTCACCCCCAAGCCAGCCATGGGCACCCAAAACCCCCATTTGTGAGTTAAGATCATCCCCTGGTTCCCCTAGTGAAATCAGGCTTAAAATGACATGTGGCGCCCCCCTGTGGATGGATCCGGGTGTGGGGTCTTGGACCCCCTCTTGGGGTCACCCCCAAGCCGGCCAAGGGCACCCAAAACCCCCATGTGTGAGGTAAGAGCCTCCCCTGGTTCTCCTAGTGTCCGCCGGCGGTTTACCATATGGGGGTGTCTGACCACCACCCCAATCCGAGAAAAGTGCATCAAAATCGGCCTCCGTGAGCCAGGAGTCGGTCCCTGGTTCTCATAGTGTCAACCGGATGATTTCCATATGGGGGTGTCTGACCACCAACCCAATCCGAGAAAAGTGCATCAAAATCGGCCTTCCGGGAGCCAGGAGTCGGTCCCTGGTTCTCATAGTGTCAACCGGATGGTTTCCATATGGGGGTGTCTGACCACCAACCCAATCCGAGAAAAGTGCATCAAAATCGGCCTTCCGGGAGCCAGGAGTCGGTCCCTGGTTCTCATAGTGTCAACCGGATGATTTCCATATGGGGGTGTCTGACCACCAACCCAATCCGAGAAAAGTGCATCAAAATCGGCCTTCCGGGAGCCAGGAGTCGGTCCCTGGTTCTCCTAATGTCAACCGGATGGTTTCCATATGGGGGTGTCTGACCACCAACCCAATCCGAGAAAAGTGCATCAAAATCGGCCTTCCGGGAGCCAGGAGTCGGTCCCTGGTTCTCATAGTGTCAACCGGATGATTTCCATATGGGGGTGTCTGACCACCAACCCAATCCGAGAAAAGTGCATCAAAATCGGCCTCCGTGAGCCAGGAGTCGGTCCCTGGTTCTCATAGTGTCAACCGGATGATTTCCATATGGGGGTGTCTGACCACCAACCCAATCCGAGAAAAGTGCATCAAAATCGGCCTTCCGGGAGCCAGGAGTCGGTCCCTGGTTCTCCTAATGTCAACCGGATGATTTCCATATGGGGGTGTCTGACCACCAACCCAATCCGAGAAAAGTGCATCAAAATCGGCCTTCCGGGAGCCAGGAGTCGGTCCCTGGTTCTCATAGTGTCAACCGGATGATTTCCATATGGGGGTGTCTGACCACCAACCCAATCCGAGAAAAGTGCATCAAAATCGGCCTCCGTGAGCCAGGAGTCGGTCCCTGGTTCTCATAGTGTCAACCGGATGATTTCCATATGGGGGTGTCTGACCACCAACCCAATCCGAGAAAAGTGCATCAAAATCGGCCTTCCGGGAGCCAGGAGTCGGTCCCTGGTTCTCCTAATGTCAACCGGATGATTTCCATATGGGGGTGTCTGACCACCAACCCAATCCGAGAAAAGTGCATCAAAATCGGCCTTCCGGGAGCCAGGAGTCGGTCCCTGGTTCTCATAGTGTCAACCGGATGATTTCCATATGGGGGTGTCTGACCACCAACCCAATCCGAGAAAAGTGCATCAAAATCGGCCTCCGTGAGCCAGGAGTCGGTCCCTGGTTCTCATAGTGTCAACCGGATGATTTCCATATGGGGGTGTCTGACCACCAACCCAATCCGAGAAAAGT
>NW_028157792.1:35000-45604 GCF_964263955.1 Coregonus lavaretus
TTTGAGTGGGCAGGGAGTGTGGGCTTGGTGGTCGTGGTTCTGGAGCCCAGGCCATCCAGGGAGTGAGCTGCAGTCTCAGGCCGAGTGAGAGAGGGTTTCACTGGGCATGGAGTGTAGAGATGGAGGCAATGAGCTCCAGAGGTCACAAAGGTCAATGTGGGCCTGCATGGCTGTCAGCAGGGCCACAGAGAGAAGGCCCAAGTGAATAGGTGTGTCTGTGTGAGTGAGTGAACCTGTCTCATAGGGGGGCAGAGCAGGCATCCCCTTTGGGGGCTGTCTGCTCTGTCCCCCTTTTTTTTTGGCCTCCTATACCTCTGGAGGTCAAGGGAGTAAGCTGTACTCTCAAGCCCATGTGAGAGAGGCTTTTAATGGGAAGAGAGAGTTTAAAAAGAGGCATGTAGCTCCAGAGGTCACAAAGGTCAATGTGGGCCTGCATGGATGTCAGCAGGGCATGAGGGAGAAGGCCCAAGTGAATAGGTGTGTCTGTGTGAGTGAGTGAACCTGTCTCATAGGGGGGCAGAGCAGGCATCCCCTTTGGGGGCTGTCTGCTCTGTCCCCCTTTTTTTTTGGCCTCCTATACCTCTGGAGGTCAAGGGAGTAAGCTGT
Organism: Coregonus lavaretus; assembly: GCF_964263955.1. NCBI lineage: Eukaryota > Metazoa > Chordata > Actinopteri > Salmoniformes > Salmonidae > Coregonus > Coregonus lavaretus. Next base: position 35,607 of record NW_028157792.1, read on the forward strand.
ACTCTCAAGCCCATGGGAGAGAGGGTTTTAATAGGGAGAGAGTGATTAAAAAGAGGCATGGTGCTCCAGGGGAGTGAGCTGTACTCTCATGCCCATGGGAGATGCCCTTTACTAGGCAGGGAGTTTAGAACAAGGTGCATGGAGCTCCAGAGGTCACAAAGGTCAATGTGGGCCTGCATGGATGTCAGCAGGGCATGAGGGAGAAGGCCCAAGTGAATAGGTTTGTCTGTGTGTGTCTGTGTGAGTGAGTGAGTGAGTGTGTGTGTGAACCTTTCCCACAGGAGGGCAGCACTGTGCAGGCAGCTCCAATGGAGGCTGGCTGCTCTGTGCCCATGTATTATTTGTTCTCTCTCTCTCTCTCTCTCCCCTTTCTTCTGGCCTGCTGGGTCACTTTTGTGTGTGGAGGGCTGGACTCTGTCTCACCCATCCCAGCCATGGGCACCCAGAATGCCCATGTGTGAGTCAGGAGCCCTCCCCTGGTTCTCCTAGTGAAAATGACCTGTGGCGCCCCCCTGTGGATGGATCTTGGTGGGGGTGCTTGGACCCCTTCTTGGGGTCTCCTCCAAGCCAGCCATGCCGACCATGGGCACCCAAAACCCCCATGTGTGAGTGAACAGCCTCCCCAGTGTACCCATAGTGAAATCAGGCTTAAAGTGACCTGTGGCGCCCCCCTGTGGATGGATCTTGGTGGGGGTGCTTGGACCCCTTCTTGGGGTCTCCTCCAAGCCAGCCATGCCGACCATGGGCACCCAAAACCCCCATGTGTGAGTGAACAGCCTCCCCAGTGTACCCATAGTGAAATCAGGCTTAAAGTGACCTGTGGCGCCCCCCTGTGGATGGATCTTGGTGGGGGTGCTTGGACCCCTTCTTGGGGTCTCCTCCAAGCCAGCCATGCCGACCATGGGCACCCAAAACCCCCATGTGTGAGTGAACAGCCTCCCCAGTGTACCCATAGTGAAATCAGGCTTAAAGTGACCTGTGGCGCCCCCCTGTGGATGGATCTTGGTGGGGGTGCTTGGACCCCTTCTTGGGGTCTCCTCCAAGCCAGCCATGCCGACCATGGGCACCCAAAACCCCCATGTGTGAGTGAACAGCCTCCCCAGTGTACCCATAGTGAAATCAGGCTTAAAGTGACCTGTGGCGCCCCCCTGTGGATGGATCTTGGTGGGGGTGCTTGGACCCCTTCTTGGGGTCTCCTCCAAGCCAGCCATGCCGACCATGGGCACCCAAAACCCCCATGTGTGAGTGAACAGCCTCCCCAGTGTACCCATAGTGAAATCCGGCCTAAAGTGACCTGTGGCGCCCCCCTGTGGATGGATTCGGCTGTGGGTGCTTGGACCCCTTCTTGGGGTCTCCCCCAAGCTGGCCATGCCGACCATGGGCACCCAAAACCCCCATGTGTGAGTGAACAGCCTCCCCTGGGTCCCCATAGTGAAATCCGGCCTAAAGTGACCTGTGGCGCCCCCCTGTGGATGGATTCGGCTGTGGGTGCTTGGACCCCTTCTTGGGGTCTCCCCCAAGCTGGCCATGCCGACCATGGGCACCCAAAACCCCCATGTGTGAGTGAACAGCCTCCCCTGGGTCCCCATAGTGAAATCCGGCCTAAAGTGACCTGTGGCGCCCCCCTGTGGATGGATCTGGATGGGGGTGCTTGGACCCCTTCTTGGGGTCTCCTCCAAGCCAGCCATGCCGACCATGGGCACCCAAAACCCCCATGTGTGAGTGAACAGCCTCCCCTGGGTCCCCATAGTGAAATCAGGCTTAAAATGACATGTGGCGCCCCCCTGTGGATGGATCCGGCTGTGGGGTCTTGTACCCCCTCTTGGGGTCACCCCCAAGCCGGCCATGGGCACCCAAAACCCCCATGTGTGAGTGAACAGCCTCCCCTGTGTCCCCATAGTGAAATCAGGCCTAAAGTGACATGTGGCGCCCCCCTGTGGATGGATCCGGGTGGGGGTGCTTGGACCCCCTCTTGGGGTCTCCCCCAAGCCATGGGCAGCCAAATCCCCCATTTGTGAGTTAAGATCATCCCCTGGTTCCCCTAGTGAAATCAGGCCTAAAATGACCTCTGTGGCGCCCCCCTGTGGATGGATCCGGCTGTGGGGTCTTGGACCCCCTCTTGGGGTCACCCCCAAGCCAGCCATGGGCACCCAAAACCCCCATTTGTGAGTTAAGATCATCCCCTGGTTCCCCTAGTGAAATCAGGCTTAAAATGACATGTGGCGCCCCCCTGTGGATGGATCCGGGTGTGGGGTCTTGGACCCCCTCTTGGGGTCACCCCCAAGCCGGCCAAGGGCACCCAAAACCCCCATGTGTGAGGTAAGAGCCTCCCCTGGTTCTCCTAGTGTCCGCCGGCGGTTTACCATATGGGGGTGTCTGACCACCACCCCAATCCGAGAAAAGTGCATCAAAATCGGCCTCCGTGAGCCAGGAGTCGGTCCCTGGTTCTCATAGTGTCAACCGGATGATTTCCATATGGGGGTGTCTGACCACCAACCCAATCCGAGAAAAGTGCATCAAAATCGGCCTTCCGGGAGCCAGGAGTCGGTCCCTGGTTCTCATAGTGTCAACCGGATGGTTTCCATATGGGGGTGTCTGACCACCAACCCAATCCGAGAAAAGTGCATCAAAATCGGCCTTCCGGGAGCCAGGAGTCGGTCCCTGGTTCTCATAGTGTCAACCGGATGATTTCCATATGGGGGTGTCTGACCACCAACCCAATCCGAGAAAAGTGCATCAAAATCGGCCTTCCGGGAGCCAGGAGTCGGTCCCTGGTTCTCCTAATGTCAACCGGATGGTTTCCATATGGGGGTGTCTGACCACCAACCCAATCCGAGAAAAGTGCATCAAAATCGGCCTTCCGGGAGCCAGGAGTCGGTCCCTGGTTCTCATAGTGTCAACCGGATGATTTCCATATGGGGGTGTCTGACCACCAACCCAATCCGAGAAAAGTGCATCAAAATCGGCCTCCGTGAGCCAGGAGTCGGTCCCTGGTTCTCATAGTGTCAACCGGATGATTTCCATATGGGGGTGTCTGACCACCAACCCAATCCGAGAAAAGTGCATCAAAATCGGCCTTCCGGGAGCCAGGAGTCGGTCCCTGGTTCTCCTAATGTCAACCGGATGATTTCCATATGGGGGTGTCTGACCACCAACCCAATCCGAGAAAAGTGCATCAAAATCGGCCTTCCGGGAGCCAGGAGTCGGTCCCTGGTTCTCATAGTGTCAACCGGATGATTTCCATATGGGGGTGTCTGACCACCAACCCAATCCGAGAAAAGTGCATCAAAATCGGCCTCCGTGAGCCAGGAGTCGGTCCCTGGTTCTCATAGTGTCAACCGGATGATTTCCATATGGGGGTGTCTGACCACCAACCCAATCCGAGAAAAGTGCATCAAAATCGGCCTTCCGGGAGCCAGGAGTCGGTCCCTGGTTCTCCTAATGTCAACCGGATGATTTCCATATGGGGGTGTCTGACCACCAACCCAATCCGAGAAAAGTGCATCAAAATCGGCCTTCCGGGAGCCAGGAGTCGGTCCCTGGTTCTCATAGTGTCAACCGGATGATTTCCATATGGGGGTGTCTGACCACCAACCCAATCCGAGAAAAGTGCATCAAAATCGGCCTCCGTGAGCCAGGAGTCGGTCCCTGGTTCTCATAGTGTCAACCGGATGATTTCCATATGGGGGTGTCTGACCACCAACCCAATCCGAGAAAAGTGCATCAAAATCGGCCTTCCGGGAGCCAGGAGTCGGTCCCTGGTTCTCCTAATGTCAACCGGATGGTTTCCATATGGGGGTGTCTGACCACCAACCCAATCCGAGAAAAGTGCATCAAAATCGGCCTTCCGGGAGCCAGGAGTCGGTCCCTGGTTCTCATAGTGTCAACCGGATGATTTCCATATGGGGGTGTCTGACCACCAACCCAATCCGAGAAAAGTGCATCAAAATCGGCCTCCGTGAGCCAGGAGTCGGTCCCTGGTTCTCATAGTGTCAACCGGATGATTTCCATATGGGGGTGTCTGACCACCAACCCAATCCGAGAAAAGTGCATCAAAATCGGCCTTCCGGGAGCCAGGAGTCGGTCCCTGGTTCTCCTAATGTCAACCGGATGATTTCCATATGGGGGGTGTCTGACCACCAACCCAATCCGAGAAAAGTGCATCAAAATCGGCCTTCCGGGAGCCAGGAGTCGGTCCCTGGTTCTCATAGTGTCAACCGGATGATTTCCATATGGGGGTGTCTGACCACCAACCCAATCCGAGAAAAGTGCATCAAAATCGGCCTCCGTGAGCCAGGAGTCGGTCCCTGGTTCTCATAGTGTCAACCGGATGATTTCCATATGGGGGTGTCTGACCACCAACCCAATCCGAGAAAAGTGCATCAAAATCGGCCTTCCGGGAGCCAGGAGTCGGTCCCTGGTTCTCCTAATGTCAACCGGATGATTTCCATATGGGGGTGTCTGACCACCAACCCAATCCGAGAAAAGTGCATCAAAATCGGCCTTCCGGGAGCCAGGAGTCGGTCCCTGGTTCTCATAGTGTCAACCGGATGATTTCCATATGGGGGTGTCTGACCACCAACCCAATCCGAGAAAAGTGCATCAAAATCGGCCTCCGTGAGCCAGGAGTCGGTCCCTGGTTCTCATAGTGTCAACCGGATGATTTCCATATGGGGGTGTCTGACCACCACCCAATCCGAGAAAAGTGCATCAAAATCGGCCTTCCGGGAGCCAGGAGTCGGTCCCTGGTTCTCATAGTGTCAACCGGATGGTTTCCATATGGGGGTGTCTGACCACCAACCCAATCCGAGAAAAGTGCATCAAAATCGGCCTTCCGGGAGCCAGGAGTCGGTCCCTGGTTCTCCTAATGTCAACCGGATGATTTCCATATGGGGGTGTCTGACCACCAACCCAATCCGAGAAAAGTGCATCAAAATCGGCCTTCCGGGAGCCAGGAGTCGGTCCCTGGTTCTCCTAATGTCAACCGGATGATTTCCATATGGGGGTGTCTGACCACCAACCCAATCCGAGAAAAGTGCATCAAAATCGGCCTTCCGGGAGCCAGGAGTCGGTCCCTGGTTCTCATAGTGTCAACCGGATGGTTTCCATATGGGGGTGTCTGACCACCAACCCAATCCGAGAAAAGTGCATCAAAATCGGCCTTCCGGGAGCCAGGAGTCGGTCCCTGGTTCTCATAGTGTCAACCGGATGATTTCCATATGGGGGTGTCTGACCACCAACCCAATCCGAGAAAAGTGCATCAAAATCGGCCTTCCGGGAGCCAGGAGTCGGTCCCTGGTTCTCCTAATGTCAACCGGATGGTTTCCATATGGGGGTGTCTGACCACCAACCCAATCCGAGAAAAGTGCATCAAAATCGGCCTTCCGGGAGCCAGGAGTCGGTCCCTGGTTCTCATAGTGTCAACCGGATGATTTCCATATGGGGGTGTCTGACCACCAACCCAATCCGAGAAAAGTGCATCAAAATCGGCCTTCCGGGAGCCAGGAGTCGGTCCCTGGTTCTCCTAATGTCAACCGGATGGTTTCCATATGGGGGTGTCTGACCACCAACCCAATCCGAGAAAAGTGCATCAAAATCGGCCTTCCGGGAGCCAGGAGTCGGTCCCTGGTTCTCATAGTGTCAACCGGATGATTTCCATATGGGGGTGTCTGACCACCAACCCAATCCGAGAAAAGTGCATCAAAATCGGCCTCCGTGAGCCAGGAGTCGGTCCCTGGTTCTCATAGTGTCAACCGGATGATTTCCATATGGGGGTGTCTGACCACCAACCCAATCCGAGAAAAGTGCATCAAAATCGGCCTTCCGGGAGCCAGGAGTCGGTCCCTGGTTCTCCTAATGTCAACCGGATGATTTCCATATGGGGGTGTCTGACCACCAACCCAATCCGAGAAAAGTGCATCAAAATCGGCCTTCCGGGAGCCAGGAGTCGGTCCCTGGTTCTCATAGTGTCAACCGGATGATTTCCATATGGGGGTGTCTGACCACCAACCCAATCCGAGAAAAGTGCATCAAAATCGGCCTCCGTGAGCCAGGAGTCGGTCCCTGGTTCTCATAGTGTCAACCGGATGATTTCCATATGGGGGTGTCTGACCACCAACCCAATCCGAGAAAAGTGCATCAAAATCGGCCTTCCGGGAGCCAGGAGTCGGTCCCTGGTTCTCCTAATGTCAACCGGATGGTTTCCATATGGGGGTGTCTGACCACCAACCCAATCCGAGAAAAGTGCATCAAAATCGGCCTTCCGGGAGCCAGGAGTCGGTCCCTGGTTCTCATAGTGTCAACCGGATGATTTCCATATGGGGGTGTCTGACCACCAACCCAATCCGAGAAAAGTGCATCAAAATCGGCCTCCGTGAGCCAGGAGTCGGTCCCTGGTTCTCATAGTGTCAACCGGATGATTTCCATATGGGGGTGTCTGACCACCAACCCAATCCGAGAAAAGTGCATCAAAATCGGCCTTCCGGGAGCCAGGAGTCGGTCCCTGGTTCTCCTAATGTCAACCGGATGATTTCCATATGGGGGTGTCTGACCACCAACCCAATCCGAGAAAAGTGCATCAAAATCGGCCTTCCGGGAGCCAGGAGTCGGTCCCTGGTTCTCATAGTGTCAACCGGATGATTTCCATATGGGGGTGTCTGACCACCAACCCAATCCGAGAAAAGTGCATCAAAATCGGCCTCCGTGAGCCAGGAGTCGGTCCCTGGTTCTCATAGTGTCAACCGGATGATTTCCATATGGGGGTGTCTGACCACCAACCCAATCCGAGAAAAGTGCATCAAAATCGGCCTTCCGGGAGCCAGGAGTCGGTCCCTGGTTCTCCTAATGTCAACCGGATGATTTCCATATGGGGGTGTCTGACCACCAACCCAATCCGAGAAAAGTGCATCAAAATCGGCCTTCCGGGAGCCAGGAGTCGGTCCCTGGTTCTCATAGTGTCAACCGGATGATTTCCATATGGGGGTGTCTGACCACCAACCCAATCCGAGAAAAGTGCATCAAAATCGGCCTCCGTGAGCCAGGAGTCGGTCCCTGGTTCTCATAGTGTCAACCGGATGATTTCCATATGGGGGTGTCTGACCACCAACCCAATCCGAGAAAAGTGCATCAAAATCGGCCTTCCGGGAGCCAGGAGTCGGTCCCTGGTTCTCATAGTGTCAACCGGATGGTTTCCATATGGGGGTGTCTGACCACCAACCCAATCCGAGAAAAGTGCATCAAAATCGGCCTTCCGGGAGCCAGGAGTCGGTCCCTGGTTCTCCTAATGTCAACCGGATGATTTCCATATGGGGGTGTCTGACCACCAACCCAATCCGAGAAAAGTGCATCAAAATCGGCCTTCCGGGAGCCAGGAGTCGGTCCCTGGTTCTCCTAATGTCAACCGGATGATTTCCATATGGGGGTGTCTGACCACCAACCCAATCCGAGAAAAGTGCATCAAAATCGGCCTTCCGGGAGCCAGGAGTCGGTCCCTGGTTCTCATAGTGTCAACCGGATGGTTTCCATATGGGGGTGTCTGACCACCAACCCAATCCGAGAAAGTGCATCAAAATCGGCCTTCCGGGAGCCAGGAGTCGGTCCCTGGTTCTCATAGTGTCAACCGGATGATTTCCATATGGGGGTGTCTGACCACCAACCCAATCCGAGAAAAGTGCATCAAAATCGGCCTTCCGGGAGCCAGGAGTCGGTCCCTGGTTCTCCTAATGTCAACCGGATGGTTTCCATATGGGGTGTCTGACCACCAACCCAATCCGAGAAAAGTGCATCAAAATCGGCCTTCCGGGAGCCAGGAGTCGGTCCCTGGTTCTCATAGTGTCAACCGGATGATTTCCATATGGGGGTGTCTGACCACCAACCCAATCCGAGAAAAGTGCATCAAAATCGGCCTTCCGGGAGCCAGGAGTCGGTCCCTGGTTCTCCTAATGTCAACCGGATGGTTTCCATATGGGGGTGTCTGACCACCAACCCAATCCGAGAAAAGTGCATCAAAATCGGCCTTCCGGGAGCCAGGAGTCGGTCCCTGGTTCTCATAGTGTCAACCGGATGATTTCCATATGGGGGTGTCTGACCACCAACCCAATCCGAGAAAAGTGCATCAAAATCGGCCTCCGTGAGCCAGGAGTCGGTCCCTGGTTCTCATAGTGTCAACCGGATGATTTCCATATGGGGGTGTCTGACCACCAACCCAATCCGAGAAAAGTGCATCAAAATCGGCCTTCCGGGAGCCAGGAGTCGGTCCCTGGTTCTCCTAATGTCAACCGGATGATTTCCATATGGGGGTGTCTGACCACCAACCCAATCCGAGAAAAGTGCATCAAAATCGGCCTTCCGGGAGCCAGGAGTCGGTCCCTGGTTCTCATAGTGTCAACCGGATGATTTCCATATGGGGGTGTCTGACCACCAACCCAATCCGAGAAAAGTGCATCAAAATCGGCCTCCGTGAGCCAGGAGTCGGTCCCTGGTTCTCATAGTGTCAACCGGATGATTTCCATATGGGGGTGTCTGACCACCAACCCAATCCGAGAAAAGTGCATCAAAATCGGCCTTCCGGGAGCCAGGAGTCGGTCCCTGGTTCTCCTAATGTCAACCGGATGATTTCCATATGGGGGTGTCTGACCACCAACCCAATCCGAGAAAAGTGCATCAAAATCGGCCTTCCGGGAGCCAGGAGTCGGTCCCTGGTTCTCATAGTGTCAACCGGATGATTTCCATATGGGGGTGTCTGACCACCAACCCAATCCGAGAAAAGTGCATCAAAATCGGCCTCCGTGAGCCAGGAGTCGGTCCCTGGTTCTCATAGTGTCAACCGGATGATTTCCATATGGGGGTGTCTGACCACCACCCAATCCGAGAAAAGTGCATCAAAATCGGCCTTCCGGGAGCCAGGAGTCGGTCCCTGGTTCTCATAGTGTCAACCGGATGGTTTCCATATGGGGGTGTCTGACCACCAACCCAATCCGAGAAAAGTGCATCAAAATCGGCCTTCCGGGAGCCAGGAGTCGGTCCCTGGTTCTCCTAATGTCAACCGGATGATTTCCATATGGGGGTGTCTGACCACCAACCCAATCCGAGAAAAGTGCATCAAAATCGGCCTTCCGGGAGCCAGGAGTCGGTCCCTGGTTCTCCTAATGTCAACCGGATGATTTCCATATGGGGGTGTCTGACCACCAACCCAATCCGAGAAAAGTGCATCAAAATCGGCCTTCCGGGAGCCAGGAGTCGGTCCCTGGTTCTCCTAAGTGTCAACCGGATGATTTCCATATGGGGGTGTCTGACCACCAACCCAATCCGAGAAAAGTGCATCAAAATCGGCCTTCCGGGAGCCAGGAGTCGGTCCCTGGTTCTCATAGTGTCAACCGGATGGTTTCCATATGGGGGTGTCTGACCACCAACCCAATCCGAGAAAGTGCATCAAAATCGGCCTCCGTGAGCCAGGAGTCGGTCCCTGGTTCTCATAGTGTCAACCGGATGATTTCCATATGGGGGTGTCTGACCACCAACCCAATCCGAGAAAAGTGCATCAAAATCGGCCTTCCGGGAGCCAGGAGTCGGTCCCTGGTTCTCATAGTGTCAACCGGATGGTTTCCATATGGGGGTGTCTGACCACCAACCCAATCCGAGAAAAGTGCATCAAAATCGGCCTTCCGGGAGCCAGGAGTCGGTCCCTGGTTCTCCTAATGTCAACCGGATGATTTCCATATGGGGGTGTCTGACCACCAACCCAATCCGAGAAAAGTGCATCAAAATCGGCCCTTCCGGGAGCCAGGAGTCGGTCCCTGGTTCTCCTAATGTCAACCGGATGATTTCCATATGGGGGTGTCTGACCACCAACCCAATCCGAGAAAAGTGCATCAAAATCGGCCTTCCGGGAGCCAGGAGTCGGTCCCTGGTTCTCATAGTGTCAACCGGATGGTTTCCATATGGGGGTGTCTGACCACCAACCCAAATCCGAGAAAAGTGCATCAAAATCGGCCTTCCGG
>NW_028157791.1:0-30000 GCF_964263955.1 Coregonus lavaretus
TCTAATTCATTGTCAAACTTCTCTCTCCCTCAGGCTCCTCCTGGTCTAAAGAAAAACTTGTTGAGGACCTATGAGTCGTGGAGCCCTGAGCAGATCAGTAAAGGCGGTCTGCTGTCCAGAGCCCAGTCCCTCTTCTGCCTCGCATGGTTCCACGCTGTCTGCCAGGAGAGACGTAATTACATCCCCCAGGTACCCTAGCACTTTACAAACTACATCCCCCAGGTAGCCTAGCTTCTTATAAACTACACTAGCGGTTATAAATTAGTAGTGGTAGCCCAGCGGTTAAGAGCGTTGGGCCAGTAACCAAAAGGACGCTGGTGTGAATCCTCAAGCGGACTATGTGAAAAATCTGTCGATGTGCCCTTGAGCAAGGCACTTAACTCCTGTAAGTCGCTCTGGATAAGAGTGTCTGCTAAATGAATACCCCAGCAGCTTATAAACTACATCCCCTAGGTACCCCGAGCACTTTAAACTACATCCCACAGGAACCCCAGCACCTTATAAACTACATCCCCCAGGAAATAAAACTACAGTTCCCTGGAGTCATCCCAGTGCCTCCGATTTAATGACCTACTACAGCTCCCATCATGCCCTGGGACTGTTGTGGCCCACTAGAGCAGCCCCACTAATGTGTGTTTACAGTGTGTGTATAACCTGACCCTTTAGAAACATGGTCTCTGCGGTCACACAGCCATCAGCAGAGCCTGGGAACGTTGTCTGTGAGGTCATAAAGAACACTAGCGTGCTTCCACTCTCCAGTCTACAGAGAGATTCTGCACTCTCACTGCTCCCCTGTGCTCTGTAGCAGCTTTACCAGCGACAGCATGTTAACAGCAGTACACTCAGGACCAGGGGCTGCCTAATTTACAAACACCCTCCATGCTAGTTAATATACAATTAAACACACACGTACTCATAGCTGAAGTGTTCCCACATACACACATACTGTACATACGTACACGGCGGTACTGAAAGCACTATGGAGAGCCATGATGACACAGATGTTTTAGTGATGGCTATAATTAGAATGTATCTATACCCGTCGGGGACTGAACACATAATTAACACACCAATTAAATACACCGACATGAGAAGGAACCAGGGATCCATCCAGAGTTATTAATGAAATACTGCTCTCCCCTTCCATATCTCTCCGACCTCTCTTCTTCTCACGTCACTCTTCCTTCCACCTCTCTCTCTCTCTCTCTCTCTCTCTCTCTCTCTCTCTCTCTCTCTCTCTCTCTGTCTCTGTCTCTCTCTCTCTCTCTCTCTCTCTCTCTCTCTCTCTCTCTCTCTCTGTGCAGTCAGCAGAGCAGTGGTAGTGTGTAATATTAGAGAGGTTAATTAGTCTATCATACTGGAACATGAACAGACTAATTACTGACCATCTCACACACACCACAGCCTCATCCCCAGCCTCACCCCCAGTCTCACCCCCAGCCTCACCCCCAGCCTCACCCCCAGCCTCACCCCCAGTCTCACCCCAAGTCTCACCCCCAGCCTCACCCCCAGTCTCACCCCCACTGTACTGCTGCTGCTGCTGGATGTGTCTGAGCCAGGAGCCTCCCTCCCTCCCTCTCTCCAACCCTCTGGAGAACAGAACCACTCATGCAGAAGCATGGGACGTGTGTGTGTGCAGTTGGAGAGGGGTGGTGTGGATACGGCAGCAGAAGGGCATCATTACTGTTACTGAGAGATAGAGAGTACAGTACACAAGAGGATGAGAGCTCAATCAAGCATGGTGTACACACACACACTGGACTGCAGTGTGAGCCCAACCCCCTGCCATCTCAATCAGAGGACAGCGGCTGTAACAGCAGAGTGGAGATCACTGAGGCGAGACGACCACATCAACTAACACTGGTGACTCACAGGACCACACAAACACGCACACACAAACGTACACACACTCATTCATTTCCATCCGCACAGACGGGGGCTTGCAACACGTTTATGCTCATCAGTCTCATCACAGAAGAGCATCAATCAGACGTGTGTGGGTGTGTGGGTGTGTGGGTTTGTGGGTGTGTGGGTGTGTGGGTGTGTGGGTGGTGTGGGTGTGTGGGTGTGTGGGTGTGTGTTTTCACTGATTCTATTCGACACCACTTTCTGTCCCTTAAGTCTTCGAGCCAGATTGAGATCCAAGGTCTCAGAACCCTGATGCATTTTGTGGGAAAGTATGTGTACATGCATGCATTGTCCCAGCATGTGGTTGATTGAAATAGTATTTTTTCCGCCCATCAATAAACCCTCAGGAGGTTAACACACAGAGACACACATCACTCTGAATAACAATGAAGGCAATGATCCTGATATGAATATCAACACATCAACATTCCCTGTAGGGATCTGCATGTTAGAGGAGGGTCGGGGTTATTTTGGCTGAGGGCTAAAGACACTGCATCTCGCCACACATCTTAACAGTATCGGAGTCTGACCACACATAGAACCTTACACAGTGTGCTGATAATCAGATATCTCTGGTCCCACAGGCTCCTGCATCTCATATCACACTATCTCTGGTCCCACAGGCTCCTGCATCCCATATCACACTATCTCTGGTCCCACAGGCTCCTGCATCCCATATCACACTATCTCTGGTCCCACAGGCTCCTGCATCCCATATCACACTATCTCTGGTCCCACAGGCTCCTGCATCCCATATCACACTATCTCTGGTCCCACAGACTCCTGCATCCCATATGTTACGAACCCCGTGGCTTTAAAAGTCTAGGGTGGATGGAAAAGAGGCCTGTAACATAACTCATGCAAATTAGGCTATTGCCAAGGAACAGTGAGAACAAAATACGGCAACAACCAAATGCTACTGTCAAACACAAAATGTTTATTATAAAACACACTGTAAATGGTTTGGGGAAAAGGGGCTGAGCTGGACCCAAGGAATGAAACAATAAAGTCAAAAACCCCTAAACTGATCTTGCCTGCCTCAAGAACTACTAAGCTTACTGCTAACCATACAAAAATACAGTGGGTGGTCCGCTCAGGTCTAACTAGTGTGTTTAGACAAGGTTTTCCTACGGGTAGTGTATGCCCAAGGGCGACTTGCTAAATCCCCCTTTACCCAGGCACAAACAAACAATATAGGTACCATACCGACTAAACCGTTAACGAGTGAGTACACAAAAACAAGACACCACCGTATACATACTCACAAACAAAAAGAGTCTCTGTCAGCAAACACAACTGACTAGCTTTTAAAACAAGGGGATGTGTGATATGATTGGGTAAGGAAACAGAAACAGGTGGTGGAATCAGGAGAAATGTCCACTGATTGGTCCACCTCAGCAATCAGCAGATTAACTGATGGCTGGTGGGACACACCAACGACCTCCAATCAGGAACATAAAGGACACCTGTGATTAGGGCAGAAGGAGAGGAAAAACACAAAAACACACACAGGATACCTGTATCCGTAACACCATATCACACTATCTCTGGTCCCACAGGCTCCTGCATCCCATATCACACTATCTCTGGTCCCACAGGCTCCTGCATCCCATATCACACTATCTCTGGTCCCACAGGCTCCTGCATCCCATATCACACTATCTCTGGTCCCACAGGCTCCTGCATCCCATATCACACTATCTCTGGTCCCACAGGCTCCTGCATCCCATATCACACTATCTCTGGTCCCACAGGCTCCTGCATCCCATATCACACTATCTCTGGTCCCACAGTCTCCTGCATCCCATATCACACTATCTCTGGTCCCACAGGCTCCTGCATCCCATATCACACTATCTCTGGTCCCACAGGCTCCTGCATCCCATATCACACTATCTCTGGTCCCACAGGCTCCTGCATCCCATATCACACTATCTCTGGTCCCACAGGCTCCTGCATCCCATATCACACTATCTCTGGTCCCACAGGCTCCTGCATCCCATATCACACTATCTCTGGTCCCACAGGCTCCTGCATCCCATATCACACTATCTCTGGTCCCACAGGCTCCTGCATCCCATATCAAACACTGATGATACACTATCAGCCACTAGACTAGCATGATCTGGCTGTATAATACTGATCAGAATACTGATACTAGCTCTATCAATTAGACCTGGTGGAGTATGGAGCTTTGAGGACACCCCCCCCCAGGAAGGGTTTAAATAGTGTCCTCTCTCTCCTCGTGTCTGATGGAATCAATGCCATTCACCTTCTGCAGTACATACTGACTGGATGACAACTGTTGATGCTAGTTCATGTCCCTTTCAGATGCTAGTTCATATTGATGCCTGAAGTGCCACTGCAGTGTCTCAGCAAGTTGACAGTTCGCTTGGATACAGAGGCTGTTTTTTCCTGACAGTCACTCTAATTTGGTTTCTGTTATGTTCTTTCTCGTCTCGAGTTCTAATGCTCTGTTTTCTCTGTCTGTGGTTCTAATGACCTTTTCTAGGGATGGAATACGTTATAATATTCTGTTCTCTCTCTCTGTGGTTCTAGGGAAGGAATAATTTATAATGTTCTGTTCTCTCTGTCTGTGGTTCTAGGGATGGAATAAGTTATAATGTTCTCTCTGTGGTTCTAGGGATGGATTAAGTTTTAATGTTCTGTTCTCTCTCTGTGGTTCTAGGGATGGATAAAGTTTTAATGTTCTGTTCTCTCTCTGTGGTTCTAGGGATGGATAAAGTTTTAATGTTCTGTTCTCTCTCTGTGGTTCTAGGGAAGGAATAATTTATAATGTTCTGTTCTCTCTGTCTGTGGTTCTAGGGAAGGAATAATTTATAATGTTCTGTTCTCTCTCTCTGTGGTTCTAGGGATGGAATAATTTATAATATTCTGTTCTCTCTCTCTATGGTTCTAGGGAAGGAATAATTTATAATATTCTGTTCTCTCTCTCTATGGTTCTAGGGAAGGAATAATTTATAATATTCTGTTCTCTCTCTCTATGGTTCTAGGGAAGGAATAATTTATAATGTTCTGTTCTCTCTCTCTGTGGTTCTAGGGATGGAATAAGTTATAATGTTCTCTCTGTGGTTTTAGGGATGAAATAAGTTCTAATGTTCTGTTCTCTCTGTGGTTCTAGGGATGGATTAAGTTTTAATGTTCTGTTCTCTCTGTGGTTCTAGGGATGGATTAAGTTCTAATGTTCTGTTCTCTCTGTGGTTCTAGGGATGGATTAAGTTCTAATGTTCTGTTCTCTCTGTGGTTCTAGGGATGGATTAAGTTTTAATGTTCTGTTCTCTCTCTGTGGTTCTAGGGATGGATGAAGTTTTAATGTTCTGTTCTCTCTCTATGGTTCTAGGGATGGACTAAATTCTATGAGTTCTCTCTGTCTGATCTGCGGGCTGGCTTTGAGATCATCGACCGTCTGTTTGAAGGTGGTAAGGTGTTCCAGTGGGAGTTTGTCCATGGTCTGTTGGAGAACGCCATCTACGGCGGCAGGATAGATAACCCATGTGACCTGAGGATCCTCCGCTCCTACCTGGAACAGTTCTTCTCCTCACGTCTCCTTTCTGCCTCAGCCAATCACAACCAACGCAGCAAGAGAGGCCACGCCTTCCCGTCGCAGATCAGCCTGCCCAACTCCTGCTCCATACTGGTGAGACTATACAACACACACACACACACACACACACACACACACACACACACACACACACCATCTCTGTCAGTCGTTTAACTCTGTGGTGTGTGTGTATGTTTGTGTGTTCAGGACTATCGTGGTGTGATAGAGAATCTTCCAGAGGACGACCGGCCAGCGTTTTTCGGCCTGCCTGCCAACATCGAACGCTCCTCCCAGAGAATCATCAGCTCTCAGGTCAGCTACCGCACACACATACAAATGATCAGCTCTCAAGTGTGGTTAACACACCAGTACACACACACACACACACATAGACACACATTCTCACACACAGAGGGTGCACCTGTGTCCCATAACTCAGATGGGTGAGGAAGAGGATAGTGCCCCTCCCCTGCCCTCATGCCCTTTGACCCCACTGGCAGGCTTCTGTTTTCCACAGGAAAGCCACCACTCACACCCTCTCCTCCCAGAGTTTATTTGGCTGCAAGACATCCCTCATCCTCCCTCAGTTCTCTCTGCCTCAGGCCTGTTTGATGTGTGGAATGTCCCTCATCAGCACATTGTCTCCCTGCACCTCTAACCCTGGATATCTACACAGTCACACAGGCCTCGGACACACACACAACACAGTCAATCACCCCTACTCTCCCACACTCATGCACTCTCTCACACAGCCAAGGCCAGCCAGCAAGCCAGCAAGCCAGCCAGACAGACAGGAAGGCCGGGCTAGATTATTTGAGAGAGAACTCAGGGGCCTCATACAGGTCTGGAGGAAGAAAGGATAAGCTTTATTAACTAACACACAAATACTCAGTCAAATTCACACCACTCCTGCTGGTGGAGTTGGCTGACACGGCAGCCACATTGTGTCCAGTGCTGTGTCCCACATGGCAGCCATTTTGGGCTGTCACTGTGCTCTCTGCCTGTCAGCAGGGGCTGTTTGAGGGGCAATTAAAGGCCTAATTACTCAGCCAATTAAAGAGATGATTGCTCTCCCAGATTGAGAGGGGAAATTGCGCCGACATGCTCTATGACACGGCACTTATTGCTGCTAAATCTGGAGCAGTGTGTTATTGGCTAATACACCACCTCTTCCTTCCTCTGAGCTCAAAATTATCATTATAGCTGCTTTGGCACTGATTTATTTCTCTGTATCTGTCTCTCTCTCTCTCTCTCTCTCTCTCTCTCTCTCTCTCTCTCTCTCTCTCTTCTCTCTCCATTTCTCTCTCTCCATTTCTCACTGCCTATTCTCGATTTATCTCTCTCTGATGTGCATCTAATTCATGGATGTTTGTGCTTGTGCAATCATACTTCACTATGGATTGCATATTTGGATTGTCATTTTGTTCAATATTTCATTTGATTCTATGGCTTTGTGATGTCTGCGCCTCCATCTGTCTGTCTGGCTTTGACACATCTGAAGAACTGGAGATAGAAGCATTACATTTAAGCAATAAGGCCCGAGGGGGTGTGGTATATGGCCAATTTACCACGGCTGTTCTTATGCACGACGCAACGCGGAGACATGGGCCTGGATACAGCCCTTAGCCGTGATATATTGGCCATATACCACAAACCTCCGAGGTGCCTTATTGCTATTATAAACTGGTTACCGATGTAATTAGAGCAGTAAAAATACATGTTTTGTCATACCCGTGGTATACCACGGCTGTCAGCCAATCAGCGTTCAGGGCTCGACCCACCCAGTTTATAATCCTGTATAAAGGCCTTTTCTCACCAAGTGGAGGGAAGAAATACAAATTCAGATTTTGACGCACTAAACCATTCTCACCAAGTCCAATACGTTTTCCCCTTTTCAGAAAAATCTGCATAAGGTCACCAATGCTGCTGCGGTCGTTCTCCATGGCAATATGTTGTTCAAAGTGGCTAGAGAGGACGTAGTAATGACAGAAAACTCATATACTACTGGTAATATGATATGCTACTGGAAATATGATATACTACTGGTAATATGATATGCTACTGGAAATATGATATACTACTGGTAATATGATATGCTACTGGAAATATGATATACTACTGGTAATATGATATGCTACTGGAAATATGATATACTACTGGTAATATGATATGCTACTGGAAATATGATATACTACTGGTAATATGATATGCTACTGGTAATATGATATGCTACTGGTAATATGATATGCTACTGGTAATATGATATGCTACTGGTAATATGATATGCTACTGGTAATATGATATACTACTGGTAATATGATATACTACTGGAAATATGATATACTACTGGTAATATTAGGGTAAATCATGAAAGGAGCTTGGCTACGTTTCATTCCGTAGCACCCCATTTAATAAGAGAGGAAACGCAAAAATGGTACCTGTTGTCATTCCTACATATTAACAACCTTGCCTTAGCTTCAAATCCTTTCTGTGGGATATCAAAAACTAATCTGCATTATAGAATAATGCTAAATCAATGTAGCCTATCATATAAATTGAGGAGGAAAGTTTTAAGTGGAAGGAATAGAGACAGCTGTGATACAGGCTATATGAAGATGAAATTAACAACCATTAGAAAATAGAAACACATGCACCTGTCCATAGCAACCTGTCCATAGCAACCTGTCCATAGCCTAATGATCTGCTGTTGATAAATGTTAGTGAAGCAATGGGTGGTTATGTTGAGACTACATTTTAATTTGAGTCCTTTATCTAAATCTGTGCAAACACTTAATGAGTGTAATCTCCGGCGGATATTTTGTTCTCTGTCTTTTAGGTTTGCCTATAGCACAGGTGGTCGTCTAGATTCACTTTAGCAGGCTGATAATATATAGCCTAATATATAGGCTATACGAATGATGCATTAATATATTAATTAACTTCTAATTTAGGCTACACATCTCTCTGTCTTCTTCTCAGTTCCCTTCTTGCGCAATTCACGCATCTCCGCTGGCAACTCCACTGACCTATCTCTTCCCCCCTCTCTAGCTCTTGAACGAGTAGCCTAAATAAAATGAACAGCAATACCTATAGTTTTAAACATATTTCAAGCAATTTTTTTAAACGAATAGGCATAGGCCTATTTGAGGAGAGAAGCTTTGAGCCACTTGCATGCTGAATGGCTATAAAATAGGCTACAGCGTTGGCAATGAACTGGCAGGGAAGTTTGAATGGTGAGAGCGACGAGAAACTCTGGTGTGAAATTGATACATTGCTGCACTGATGCATTTCAAACGTAAAAAACAGGCAGAGAGACATTAAGTAATTAATTAATTAATTCACACAATGACCCCACAGACCTGTCAGTCACGGTGTGCAGCCTGTCAGTGGCAGAACACATGTCCCAGATAACAATTTCATTGGCTAACAGAATATTTTTGCATGTGAAAAGACAAAACAAATATGACCTGTTCCGAATAAAATTATTGACGGATTGCGGCAACGATATTTCGCAATTGGTGTGAATGGCGTCATAAAAAAGACGTGCTCGTATTCATTTATTTTATAAAACAGACTTGGTGAGAAAAGGGCTTGTTCAATGAGGTGACATATTTTAACTGTATGTGCAGATAGTGTTCTAGGTCCCAGGGCAGATCTACAGTAAAGTCACTACAGTAGAGATATGATTCAGTCTAACAGTGAGAATCACACCTCCTGCCCTCCCTCCCTGCACTCCTCTTCTCTGATGACTCATTACACTGTATCAGCACTGGATGAGGAGAGGAGAGAGAGAAAATATGTGTTTTGTAGTGTTCTGTGAAAGTGTGTCCCTGCTTCGGCTATTTAAATGAATCCTGAGACACCATTATCACTACAGAAAATCATCATTCACTCTCTCTATAATCCTGTGCTGCTACACATGCCATTTCCTGGTAAATGTCCTCAGTGTGACTATTGTGTTGGCAGCCTGTCGTCCTACAGCTGGACCCAGGGGTGGAGGTTGTTGTTGTTGCTGCAGACACTGGCTGATGTAACCAACATAAATGCATCCATCACAAACACACAGGACCGATACTGACAAGTAGGCCTAGTCACTCCCTCTCACACACACACACACACACACACACACACACACACACACACACACACACACACACACCACAGACACACACTCTAATGGAGAGGTTTGGCACCAAGTGGCACAGAGAGCCTTCTGAACTTTCCTAACCCTGTGGCGTTTTGCAAAGAGAGCCGAACCAGGCCAGCACTGGAACAACTCATAGGGAGAGGTGTGTGTGTGTGTGTGTGTGTGTGTGTGTGTGTGTGTGTGTGTGTGTGTGTGTGTGTGTGTGTGTGTGTGTGTGTGTGTCTGTGTGTGTGTGTCTGTGTGTGTGTGTCTGTGTGTGTGTGTCTGTGTGTGTGTGTGTGTGTGTGTGTCTGTGTCTGTGTGTGTGTCTGTGTGTGTGTCTGTGTATGTGTGTGTGTGTGTGTGTGTATGTGTGTGTCAGGGTGGGAGAGAGACAGAGAGTAGGGATGAAGGAGTACCTGCCAAGCCTGCAGAGCTCTGATAACAACAGCTCACACATCTTCTGAGAGCCGACTCAGACACAGGTTGTGTGTGTGTGTTTCCCTTATAGAGAAATTGTGTGTGTGTCTATGTTAAGATCTGTGTGTGTAGGTTCTAAGTAAGGTCAGTGACAGTAGTTCGGAGCTGTGAGGTGGAACTTTATAACACTCTCCCTGTCAGACATGATGGACGAGGAGTCCTGTACCCCTACACTACCCCAAGTCTGGGTGGGTGAATGGGTGGGTGGGAGGGAGGGTTTCTGGGAGAGAGAGGTGTCTGTGTGCCCCTTGTGGTTTAAGTATTAGGTAGTGGGCCAGACATTCACTCACTCACCTCATTCATTATCCCTTAACACATCTCAGAGCAGACAGGGGACAGGACAGGACAGGACAGCACAGGACAGGACAAGACAGGACAGCACAGGACAGGACAGCACAGGACAGCACAGGACAGGACAGCACAGGACAGCACAGGACAGGACAGGACAGGACAGCACAGGACAGGACAGCACAGGACAGGACAGGACAGCACAGGACAGGACAGCACAAGACAGGACAAGACAGCACAGGACAGGACAGCACAGGACAGGACAGGACAGGACAGGACAAGACAGGACAGCAAAGGACAACACACTGCACACCACACAGCACATTGGCACTCCTATGTGTTAGCGTGTACAGTAGGTTTGAATGGCGAGAACCTAGTTACCGACTTGTGACTTTATGTAACTAATTTTGTGACTTCTGATGGTAATTGGTTGCACCAGATCATATTTAGGGGCTTCATAGCAAACGGGGTGAATACATATCCATGCACCACTTTTCCGTTATTTATTTTTTAGAATTTTTTGAAACAAGTTATTTCTTTCATTTCACTTCACCAATTTGGACTATTTTATGTATGTCCATTACATGAAATCCAAATAATTATCAATTTAAATGACAGGTTTTAATGCAACAAAATAGGAAAAACGACAAGGGGGATGAATATTCTTGCAAGGCACTGTACTTATAACTTTGTAGGCTGCATGTGCTGCACCAGAATCACGTTCTCTCAGTTTTATCATGGTTTGAACGATGTGCATAATTCCAGTCCATATAATACAGTATAATACAATACAGTACAGTAATACAGTTCACATTCAAAAAGATTAGCCTACTGGAGCTAGTTTCATCACACAATACCCCATAATGACAAAGTTGTTCGCAAATGTATTAAAAATCGCTATGAGACACGAAATTGAGCTCAGGTGCATCCTGTTTCCATTGATCATCCTTGATGTTTTTACAACTTGATTGGAGTCCACGTGGTAAATTCAATTGATTGGACATGATTTGGAAAGGCACACACCTGTCTATATAAGGTCCCACAGTTGACAGTGCATGTCAGAGCAAAAACCAAGCCATGAGGTCGAAGGAATTGTCCTTAGAGCTCCAAGACAGGATTGTGTTGAGGTACAGATCTGGGGAAGGGTACCAAAACATTTCTGCAGCATTGAATGTCCCCAAGAACACAGTGGCCTCCATCATTCTTAAATGGAAGAAGTTTGGAACCACCAAGACTCTTTCTAGAGCTGGCCACCTGGTCAAACTGAGCAATCGGGGGAGAAGGGCCTTGGTCAGGGAGGTGACCAAGAACCCGATTGTCACTCTAACTTGGCACCATCCCTACGGGGAAGCATGGTGGTGGCAGCATCATGCTGTGGGGAAGTTTTTCAGCGGCAGGGACTGGCAGACTAGTCAGGTTTGAGGGAAAGATGAACGGAGCAAAGTACAGAGAGATCCTTGATGAAAACCTGCTCCAGAGTGCTCAGGACCTCAGACTGGAAGAAGGTTCACCTTCCAACAGGACAAAGACCCTAAGCACAAAGCCAAGACAATGCAGGAGTGGCTTTGGGACAAGTCTCTGAATGTCCTTGAGTGGCCCAGCCAGAGCCCGGACTTGAACCCGATCGAAAATATCTGGAGAGACCTGAAAATAGCTGTGCAGCGACGCTCCCCATCCAACCTGACAGCTTGAGAGGATCTGCAGAGAAGAATGGGAGAAACTCCGCAAATACAGCTGTGCCAAGCTTGTAGCGTCATACCCAAGAATACTCAAGGCTGTAATCACTGTCAAAGGTGCTTCAACAAAGTACTGAGTAAAGGGTCTGAATACTTATGCAAATGTGATTGGAAAAAAAACATAAATGTGCTAACATTTCTAAAAACCTGTTTTTGCTTTGTCATTATGGTGTATTGTGTGTAGATTGATGAGGGGAAATAAGTGTCTTCCATTTTAGAATAAGACTGTAACGTAACAAAATGTGGAAAAAGTCAAGGGGTCTGATATTTTCCAAATGCATTGTATATGTATTGGATAACGGCACAATCGTTTGTGCTTTTTTGGTCTTGTGCTCATAAAATGTATTTAATGTATGGCTCATCATGCTCAGGTAGCATCAGGCTTGAATTTTCGATCAAAGCTCTAATCAAATTCAGACACACAGTACCAGTCAAAAGTTTCGGACACACCTACTCATTCAATGGTTATTCTTTATTTTTACTATTTCCTACATTGTAGAATAATAGTGAAGACATCAAAACTATGAAATAGCACATGAAATCATGTAGTAACCAAAAACATATTTTATATTTGAGATTCTTCAAAGTAGCCACCCTTTGCCTTGATGACAGCTTTGCACACTCTTGGCATTCTCTCAACCAGCTTCAACTGGAATGTTTTTCCAACAGTCTTGAAGGAGTTCCCACATATGCTGAGAACTTGTTGGCTGCTTTTCACTCTGGGGTCCAACTCATCCCAAACCATCTCAATTTGATTGAGGTCGGGTGATTGTGGAGGTCAGGTCATCTAATGCAGCACTCCATCACTCTCCTTCTTGGTCAAATAACCCTTACACAGCATGGAGGTGTGTTGGGTCATTGTCCTGTTGAAAAACAAATGATAGTCCCACTAAGCGCAAACCAGATGGGATGGCGTATCGCTGCAGAATGCTGTGGTAGCCATGCTGGTTAAGTGTGCCTTGAATTCTAAATAAATCACAGATGGTGTCACCAGCAAAGCACCCCCACACCATCACACCTCCTCCTCCATGCTTCACGGTGGGAACCAGAGATCATCCGTTGACCTACTCTGCGTCTCACAAAGACACGGCGGTTGGAACCAAAAATGTGGACTCATCAGACCAAAGGACAGATTTCCACCGGTCTAATATCCTTTATTAGTGGTTTCTTTGCAGCAATTCAACCATGAAGGCCTGATTCATGCAGTCTCTTCTGAACAGTTGATGTTGAGATGTGTCTGTTCCTTGAACTCTGAAGCATTTATTTGTTGCAGTATGTTGCAGTATGTTGCGCTATGTTGCAGTATGTTGCAAAATGTTGCGCTATGTTGCAGTATGTTGCGCTATTTTGCAGTATGTTGCGCTATGTTGCAGTATGTTGCAGTGTTTTGCGGTATGTTGCAGTATGTTGCGTTATGTTGCAGTATGTTGCAGTGTTTTGCGGTATGTTGCGCTATGTTGCAGTATGTTGCGCTATGTTGCAGTATGTTGCGATATGTTGCAGTATGTTGCGCTATGTTGCAGTATGTTGCGATATGTTGTAGTGGGGGATTTAATGTATGTTTATTCCTATTAGCCCCCCTCCTTTCCTCTATTGTCTTGTCGGCAATATCCATCATGCAGCGTTCACACTATCACTAATACTAATACTATCACTATCACTAACACTATCACTAATACTTTCACTATCACTAATACTATCACTATCACTAATACTATCACGAACACTAACATTATCACTATCGCTATTACTAACACTATTTTACATTCACGATCACTAACACTATCACTATCACTAACACTAACACTATCACTAACACTTTTACTATCACTAACAGTAACACTATCACTTTTACTAACACTATCACTATCACTAACACATTATCACTAACACACTATCACTAACACTAATACTATCACTAACACACTATCAATCTATTAACCATTAGAGCTACTGTACTTCTCTATCGCTCCCAATTCATTTAAATTCAATAAGCTTTATTGGCATGACGTAACAATGTACATATTGCCAAAGAATACTTTGGATATTAAGTGATACACAGAGGACCAAACCCACACACACCTCAGACCAGAAACCCTATCTCTACTATCAGAGTATAAACACACCTCAGAACAGAAACCCTATCTCTACTATCAGAGTATAAACACACCTCAGACCAGAAACCCTATCTCTACTGTCAGAGTATAAACACACCTCAGAACAGAAACCCTATCTCTACTATCAGAGTATAAACACACCTCAGACCAGAAACCCTATCTCTACTATCAGAGTATAAACACACCTCAGACCAGAAACCCTATCTCTACTATCAGAGTATAAACACACCTCAGAACAGAAACCCTATCTCTACTGTCAGAGTATAAACACACCTCAGACCAGAAACCCTATCTCTACTATCAGAGTATAAACACACCTCAGAACAGAAACCCTATCTCTACTATCAGAGTATAAACACACCTCAGAACAGAAACCCTATCTCTACTATCAGAGTATAAACACACCTCAGAACAGAAACACTATCTCTACTATCAGAGTATAAACACACCTCAGACCAGAAACCCTATCTCTACTATCAGAGTATAAACACACCTCAGACCAGAAACCCTATCTCTACTATCAGAGTATAAACACACCTCAGACCAGAAACCCTATCTCTACTATCAGAGTATAAACACACCTCAGACCAGAAACCCTATCTCTACTATCAGAGTATAAACACACCTCAGACCAGAAACCCTATCTCTACTATCAGAGTATAAACACACCTCAGACCAGAAACCCTATCTCTACTATCAGAGTATAAACACACCTCAGACCAGAAACCCTATCTCTACTATCAGAGTATAAACACACCTCAGAACAGAAACCCTATCTCTACTATCAGAGTATAAACACACCTCAGACCAGAAACCCTATCTCTACTATCAGACAGAAACCCTATCTCTACTATCAGAGTATAAACACACCTCAGAACAGAAACCCTATCTCTACTATCAGAGTATAAACACACCTCAGACCAGAAACCCTATCTCTACTATCAGAGTATAAACACACCTCAGAACAGAAACCCTATCTCTACTATCAGAGTATAAACACACCTCAGAACAGAAACCCTATCTCTACTATCGGAGTATAAACACTCAGAACAGAAACCCTATCTCTACTATCAGAGTATAAACACACCTCAGAACAGAAACCCTATCTCTACTATCAGAGTATAAACACACCTCAGAACAGAAACCCTATCTCTACTATCAGAGTATAAACACACCTCAGAACAGAAACCCTATCTCTACTATCAGAGTATAAACACACCTCAGAACAGAAACCCTATCTCTACTATCAGAGTATAAACACACCTCAGAACAGAAACCCTATCTCTACTGTCAGAGTATAAACACACCTCAGACCAGAAACCCTATCTCTACTATCAGAGTATAAACACACCTCAGAACAGAAACCCTATCTCTACTGTCAGAGTATAAACACACCTCAGACCAGAAACCCTATCTCTACTATCAGAGTATAAACACACCTCAGAACAGAAACCCTATCTCTACTGTCAGAGTATAAACACACCTCAGAACAGAAACCCTATCTCTACTATCAGAGTATAAACACACCTCAGACCAGAAACCCTATCTCTACTATCAGAGTATAAACACACCTCAGAACAGAAACCCTATCTCTACTATCAGAGTATAAACACACCTCAGAACAGAAACCCTATCTCTACTATCAGAGTATAAACACACCTCAGACCAGAAACCCTATCTCTACTATCAGAGTATAAACACACCTCAGAACAGAAACCCTATCTCTACTGTCAGAGTATAAACACACCTCAGAACAGAAACCCTATCTCTACTATCAGAGTATAAACACACCTCAGACCAGAAACCCTATCTCTACTATCAGAGTATAAACACACCTCAGACCAGAAACCCTATCTCTACTATCAGAGTATAAACACACCTCAGACCAGAAACCCTATCTCTACTATCAGAGTATAAACACACCTCAGACCAGAAACCCTATCTCTACTATCAGAGTATAAACACACCTCAGAACAGAAACCCTATCTCTACTATCAGAGTATAAACACACCTCAGACCAGAAACCCTATCTCTACTATCAGACAGAAACCCTATCTCTACTATCAGAGTATAAACACACCTCAGAACAGAAACCCTATCTCTACTATCAGAGTATAAACACACCTCAGAACAGAAACCCTATCTCTACTATCAGAGTATAAACACACCTCAGACCAGAAACCCTATCTCTACTATCAGACAGAAACCCTATCTCTACTATCAGAGTATAAACACACCTCAGAACAGAAACCCTATCTCTACTATCAGAGTATAAACACACCTCAGACCAGAAACCCTATCTCTACTATCAGAGTATAAACACACCTCAGAACAGAAACCCTATCTCTACTATCAGAGTATAAACACACCTCAGAACAGAAACCCTATCTCTACTATCGGAGTATAAACACTCAGAACAGAAACCCTATCTCTACTATCAGAGTATAAACACACCTCAGAACAGAAACCCTATCTCTACTATCAGAGTATAAACACACCTCAGAACAGAAACCCTATCTCTACTATCAGAGTATAAACACACCTCAGAACAGAAACCCTATCTCTACTATCAGAGTATAAACACACCTCAGAACAGAAACCCTATCTCTACTATCAGAGTATAAACACACCTCAGAACAGAAACCCTATCTCTACTGTCAGAGTATAAACACACCTCAGACCAGAAACCCTATCTCTACTATCAGAGTATAAACACACCTCAGAACAGAAACCCTATCTCTACTGTCAGAGTATAAACACACCTCAGACCAGAAACCCTATCTCTACTATCAGAGTATAAACACACCTCAGAACAGAAACCCTATCTCTACTGTCAGAGTATAAACACACCTCAGAACAGAAACCCTATCTCTACTATCAGAGTATAAACACACCTCAGACCAGAAACCCTATCTCTACTATCAGAGTATAAACACACCTCAGAACAGAAACCCTATCTCTACTATCAGAGTATAAACACACCTCAGAACAGAAACCCTATCTCTACTATCAGAGTATAAACACACCTCAGACCAGAAACCCTATCTCTACTATCAGAGTATAAACACACCTCAGAACAGAAACCCTATCTCTACTGTCAGAGTATAAACACACCTCAGAACAGAAACCCTATCTCTACTATCAGAGTATAAACACACCTCAGACCAGAAACCCTATCTCTACTATCAGAGTATAAACACACCTCAGACCAGAAACCCTATCTCTACTATCAGAGTATAAACACACCTCAGACCAGAAACCCTATCTCTACTATCAGAGTATAAACACACCTCAGACCAGAAACCCTATCTCTACTATCAGAGTATAAACACACCTCAGAACAGAAACCCTATCTCTACTATCAGAGTATAAACACACCTCAGACCAGAAACCCTATCTCTACTATCAGACAGAAACCCTATCTCTACTATCAGAGTATAAACACACCTCAGAACAGAAACCCTATCTCTACTATCAGAGTATAAACACACCTCAGAACAGAAACCCTATCTCTACTATCAGAGTATAAACACACCTCAGAAACTGATTGAAAATTGAAAATAAACTTTTCTGCTGGTCTGTTTTTTTATCTGTCCAATGAATGGACGGATGGATGGACTGATTGATTTACCTTTATCATGCTGAACTGTCAAGGTCAATGTCCACACACATTAACTCCTCCACCCTTTGTCTGTCTGTCTGTCTGTCTCCAGGTGATCTCCCAGCTGAGGATACTGAGCCGCTCGGAAGCAGCAGGATCAAAGTTCGACAGAGAGATCTGGTCCAATGGCCTCTCTCCTGTCCTCAACCTATGGAAGAAACTCAACCAGGTAACTCTCTCTCTCTCTCTTTCTCTCTCCCTCTCTGCTCGCTCCTCTTTCTACCTGAACAGCTGCTGTGAGTTTGTCTGTGCGTGCTTGCTTGCTAATGTGTGTGTTGGCCGATGGCTGCTCACTCCTCGGTTTTGCTAGTGTATGCAGTTGCTTAGAAACCACCACCTTTCAAATCACTGAAATGTCCCCTTTTGTGTTAAATAATTTAGCCCTTCTCTCTCTCTCTCCCTCCTCATTCACCGCTTTCTCTCTCTCTCTTTCTCTCTCTCTCTCTCTCTCTTCCCCCCCTCCATTAGTGTATGTCTTGTTCTGTGGGCCTGAAAACATTATATGTTATGTGTATCGTACGTGTACTGTTGATGTACATGTGTCCTCCTAGTCTCACAGCTGCTGTTGTTGTTTGTTGATTGGTCATTGAGGTGACTGAAGTGTTTTCTGATTGGCTATAATAAGGTCTGTCTTTAGGAGACAGAAGAGAATAGGAGACTGGACTTAGTTTTTTCTTTGTAAACAAGCTTATTTTATGTTAATGATACCCCAGGAGCCATTAATTTGTTTTGTCGTGTCTCCTCTGCCCAATTTGTCTGTCTTTAAGTAAATGCTTCATCCTTAACTGGGTGTGGATTCACCAGAGCATTGAGGTGCAAAATCCCCAAATATTTGAACAGTCATGCACCACCACCACTGCTGATTCTGATATATCTGTGGATATGGAGGTGTTTTTCACTTGGGTCCATACTAACAGTTGTTCTCTGTGGATATGGAAGTGTTTGTCTCTTGGGTCCATACAAACAGTGGTTCTCTGTGGAAACGGAAGTGTTTGGCACTCGGGTCCATACTAACAGTGGTTCTCTGTGGATATGGAAGTGTTTATCACTTGGGTCCATACTAACAGTGGTTCTCTGTGGATACGGAAGTGTTTATCACTTGGGTCCATACTAACAGTGGTTCTCTGTGGATACGGAAGTATTTGGCACTCGGGTCCATACTAACAGTGGTTCTCTGTGGATATGGAAGTGTTTATCACTTGGGTCCATACTAACAGTGGTTCTCTGTGGATACGGAAGTGTTTGTCACTTGGGTCCATACTAACAGTGGTTCTCTGTGGATCCAGAAGTGTTTGTCACTTGGGTCCATACTAACAGTGGTTCTCTGTGGATACGGAAGTGTTTGTCACTTGGGTCCATACTAACAGTGGTTCTCTGTGGATCCAGAAGTGTTTATCACTTGGGTCCATACTAACAGTGGTTCTCTGTGGATACGGAAGTGTTTGTCACTTGGGTCCATACTAACAGTGGTTCTCTGTGGATACGGAAGTGTTTGTCACTTGGGTCCATACTAACAGTGGTTCTCTGTGGATCCAGAAGTGTTTGTCACTTGGGTCCATACTAACAGTGGTTCTCTGTGGATCCAGAAGTGTTTGTCACTTGGGTCCATACTAACAGTGGTTCTCTGTGGATACGGAAGTGTTTGTCACTTGGGTCCATACTAACAGTGGTTCTCTGTGGATACGGAAGTGTTTGTCACTTGGGTCCATACTAACAGTGGTTCTCTGTGGATCCAGAAGTGTTTGTCACTTGGGTCCATACTAACAGTGGTTCTCTGTGGATCCAGAAGTGTTTGTCACTTGGGTCCATACTAACAGGGTTCTCTGTGGATCCAGAAGTGTTTGTCACTTGGGTCCATACTAACAGTGGTTCTCTGTGGATCCAGAAGTGTTTGTCACTTGGGTCCATACTAACAGTGGTTCTCTGTGGATCCAGAAGTGTTTGTCACTTGGCTCCATACTAACAGTGGTTCTCTGTGGATACGGAAGTGTTTGTCACTTGGCTCCATACTAACAGTGGTTCTCTGTGGATCCAGAAGTGTTTGTCACTTGGGTCCATACTAACAGTGGTTCTCTGTGGATCCAGAAGTGTTTGTCACTTGGCTCCATACTAACAGTGGTTCTCTGTGGATACGGAAGTGTTTGTAACTTGGCTCCATACTAACAGTGGTTCTCTGTGGATCCAGAAGTGTTTGTCACTTGGGTCCATACTAACAGTGGTTCTCTGTGGATCCAGAAGTGTTTGTCACTTGGGTCCATACTAACAGTGGTTCTCTGTGGATACGGAAGTGTTTGTCACTTGGCTCCATACTAACAGTGGTTCTCTGTGGATCCAGAAGTGTTTGTCACTTGGCTCCATACTAACAGTGGTTCTCTGTGGATACGGAAGTGTTTGTCACTTGGGTCCATACTAACAGTGGTTCTCTGTGGATCCAGAAGTGTTTGTCACTTGGGTCCATACTAACAGTGGTTCTCTGTGGATCCAGAAGTGTTTGTCACTTGGGTCCATACTAACAGTGGTTCTCTGTGGATCCAGAAGTGTTTGTCACTTGGGTCCATACTAACAGTGGTTCTCTGTGGATCCAGAAGTGTTTGTCACTTGGCTCCATACTAACAGTGGTTCTCTGTGGATCCAGATAATGTATTCAGTGTGTGTCCCTGTGTTGTTTACTCCAATATAATTCAAGTCTCTGTAAAGCTGATTAAGTTTCTTCATCTTGTGTGTGTATTCCCTCTTTTTGTAACCATTCCCCCTGTTAGTCTCTCATGTGGGTAATGAGTTTATTTAATGATTCATGTTGCTATAGTGGAGGAGTGTTGGTATGTTGCGGACGTCATTGTTCTTTCTTCAGGACCAGGCTATGACATCATTACTATGTATTATTTTCTGAGAGTAAGAATAGGCTACACCTACACACACACCGTTGTTATGTTTGATATCAATACGAGAATTATGCATTGTGTTAATGTTTTTTTTATATGGGTGTCGCTTGACATCCCAGAATCTTGGGCAGCACCCCGCTGGTTTTAATTAATGGCGGGTCCCTCATCGGATCCCTATAAAACCTCATTAGCATATCTTACCCAGCCTGCACCAGGGGGAGAGAATACAACACAAACAACAGAAAGAATAATAGAGGGGAAGGAGGACAGTATCTCTGTTTTATTGTCTTAGGAGAGAGTGATCCTGTCAAAACAGGAGTTTTTGTTAAATGAATTCACTCCTTTCTCTCTGTGACTTTGGGAGGGAGTCGAGGAGATCATTGGTTTGCATATTATGTTGTTCACTGGTTTCACTGTAAACATGAAACACAACACTTTGACGACTCTTTTTGGTGTGTGTGCGTGTGCGTGCGTGTGTGTGTGTGCGTGCGTGTGTGTGTGTAGTGTACGTGCGTGTGTGTGTAGTGTGTGCGTGTGCGTGTGTGTGTGTGTGTGTGTGTTTGTGTAGTGCGAGCCTGTGTGTGTCAAGCCCAGCCCCCTGACGGTACCAGATATGAATGCTCCATTCCATTGGTCAGTCTACAGTGGTGTATTAACCAGCTCAACAAGGACTAGCAACTAATTACCAGCTAATTACTCCTCCTACTACCTCCTAGCAGCTAGCTAATCACCTCTCTAGTAATCTCCTATTAATCATCTGTTGGCATTAAGCTAGGGGGGTGGCATGCATTTTACACAGCAACTGGGACTAGTTAGTCATTTAGATACAAGTCATTTAATTATCCTCTCTCTCTTTCTCTTCATCTCTCTCTCTCTCTCTCTCTCTCTCTCTCTCTCTCTCTCTCTCTCTCTCTCTCTCTCTCTCGGTCTATCTATCTATCGCTCTCTCTCAGGGCTCGTCTCTCATCCATCAAAAAGTTGCCCCACCCACTGAAGGTCAGGGGTCACCTGTCTTGTCCTTCATTGTTCTGGAACAGTTCAATGCTATCCGATTGGTCCAGGGGATCCACCAGTCCCTGGCTGCACTGAGTAAGGTGATCAGAGGGACTTCGCTGCTCACTGCTGACGTCCACAAACTGGCCACTGCTCTACTCAACCAGGAGGTACTGTGTGCATGTGTGTTACCAAACCAAATAAAATCCAATTGTATTTGCCACATGCGCCGAATACAACAGGTGTAGTAGACCTTACAGTGAAATGCTTACTTACAAGCCCTTAACCAACAATGCAGTTTTAAGAAAAAAAAAAAAAAAGTGTTATGTAAAAAATAGATAACAAAAAAATAGAGTCAATGTGCGGGGGCACCGGTTAGTCGAGGTAATTTAGGTAATATGTACATCTGGGTAGAGTTAAAGTGACTATGCATAGATAATTATCAGAGAGTAGCTGTAGCGTAAAAGAGGGGAGGGGGGGCAATGCAAATAGTCTGGGTAGCCATGATTAGCTGTTCAGGAGTCTTATGGCTTGGGGGTAGAAGCTGTTGAGAAGCCTTTTGGACCTAGACTTGGCGCTCCGGTACCGCTTGCCGTGCGGTAGCAGAGAGAACAGTCTATAACTAGGGTGGCTGGAGTCTTTGACAATTTTTTAGGGCCTTCCTCTGACACCGCCTGGTATAGAGGTCCTGGATGGCAGGAAGCTTGGCCCCAGTGATGTACTGGGCCGTACGCACTACCCTCTGTAGTGCCTTGCTGTCGGAGGCCGAGCAGTTGCCATACCAGGCAGAGATGCAACCAGTCAGGATGCTCTCGATGGTGCAGCTGTATAACTTTTTGAGGATATGAGGACCCATGCCAAATCTTTTCAGTCTCCTGAGGGGGAATAGGCTTTGTCGTGCCCTCTTCACGACTGTCTTGGTGTGTTTGGACCATGATAGTTTGTTGGTGATGTGGACACCAAGGAACTTGAAGCTCTCAACCTGTTCCACTACAGCCCCGTCGATGAGAATGGGGGCGTGCTCAGTCCTCTTTTTTTTTCCTGTAGTCCACAATCATCTCCTTTGTCTTGATCACGTTGAGGGAGAGGTTTTTATCCTGGCACCACATGGCCAGGTCTCTGACCTCCTGCCTTATAGGCTGTCTCATCGTTGTCGGTGATCAGGCCTACCACTGTTGTGTCGTCGGCAAACTTAATGATGGTGTTGGAGTCGTGCCTGGCCATGCAGTCATGGATGAACAGGAAGTACATGAGGGGCCCCCGTGTTGAGGATCAGCGTGGCAGATGTGTTGTTACCTACCCTTACCACCTGGGGGCGGCCCATCAGGAAGTCCAGGATCCAGTTGCAGAGGAAGGTGTTTAGTCCTAGGGTCCTTAGCTTAGTGATGAGCTTTGAGGGCACTATGGTGTTGAACGCTGAGCTGTAGTCAATGAATAGCATTTTCACGTAGGTGTTCCTCTTGTGCAGATGGGAAAGGGCAGTGTGGAGTGCAATAGAGATTGCATCATCTGTGGATCTGTTGGGTGGTATGCAAATTGGAGTGGGTCTAGGGTTTCTGGGATAATGGTGTTGATGTGAGCCATGACCAGCATTTCAAAGCACTTCATGGCTACAGACGTGAGTGCTACGGGTAGGTAGTCATTTAGGCAAGTTATCTTAGTGTTCTTGGGCACATGGACTATGGTGGTCTGCTTGAAACATGTTGGTATTACAGACTGTCTGGGACATGTTGAAAATGTCAGTGAAGACACTTGCCAGTTGGTCAGCGCATGCTCGGAGTACACGTCCTGGTTATCCGTCTGGCCCTGCGGCCTTGTGAATGTTGACCTGCTTAAAAGTCTTACTCGAATCGGCTACGGAGAGCGTGATCACATAGTCATCCAGAACAGCTGATGCTCTCATGCGTGCTTCAGTGTTGCTTGCATCGAAGTGAGCATAGAAGTGATTTAGCTTGTCTGGTAGGCTTGTGTCACTGGGCAGCTCGCGACTGTGCTTCCCATTGTTGTCTGTAATAGTTTTCAAGCCCTGCCACATCCGACGAGCGTCAGAGCCGGTGTAGTACGATTCAATCTTAGTCCTTTATTGACTCTTTGCCTGTTTGATGGTTCGTCGGAGGGCATAGCGGGATTTCTTATAAGCGTCCGGGTTAGAGTCCCGCTCCTTGAAAGCGGCAGCTCTACCCTTTAGCTCAGTGCGGATGTTGCCTGTAATCCATGGCTTCTGGTTGAGGTATGTACGTACGGTCACTGTGGGGACCACGTCATCGATGCACTTATTGATGAAGCCAGTGACTGATGTGGTGTACTCCTCATTGCTATCGGAAGAATCCCGGAACATATTCCAGTCTCTGCTAGCAAATCAGTCCTGTAGCTTAGCATCTGCGTCATCTGACCACTTCCTTATTAACCGAGTCACTGGTGCTTCCTGCTTTAGTTTTTGCTTATAAGCAGGAATCAGGAAGATAGAGTTATGGTCAGATTTGCCAAATGGAGGGCGAGGGAGAGCTTTGTATGCGTCTCTGTGTGTGGAGTAAAGGTGGTCTAGAGTTTTTTTTCCTCTGGTTGCACATTTAACATGCTGGTAGAAATTAGGTAGAACGGATTTAAGTTTCCCTGCATTAAAGTCCCCGGCCACTAGGAGCGCTGCCTCTGGATTAGCGTTTTCCTGTGTACTTATGGCCTTATACAGCTCATTGAGTGCAATCTTAGTGCCAGCATCGGTTTGTGGTGGTAAATAGACAGCTACGAAAAATATAGATGAAAACTCTCTTGGTAAATAGTGTGGTCTACAGCTTATCATGAGATACTTTACCTCAGGCGAGCAAAACCTCGAGACTTCCTTAGTATTAGATTTCAGCTGTTGTTTACAAATATACATACCCTTGTCTTACCGGAGTCAGCCGTTCTATCCTGCCGATGTAGCGTATATTCCACCAGCTGTATGTTTTCCATGTCGTCGACTCGGTGAAACATAAGATATTACAGTTGTTAATGTCCCGTTGGTAGGATAACCTTTAATCTTAGGTAGTCCAATTTATTTTCAAATGATTGAACATTGGATTGATGGAAGAGGCAGTTTACTCGCTCGCCGTCGGATCCTTACAAGGCACCCTGACCTATGTCCACGATATCTCAGTCTCTTTCTCATGCAAATGATAGGGATTTGGGCCTTATCGGGTGTCTGTAGAATATCCTTCGCGTCCGACTCATTGACGAAAAAATCTTTGTCCAATACGAGGTGAGTAATCGCTGTCCTGTTATCCAGAAGCTCTTTTTGGTCATAAGAGACGGTGGCAGAAACATTATGTACAGAATAAATTACAAATAATGCGAAAAAACACACATAATAGTACAATTGGTTAGAGGGCTGTAAAACAGCAGCCATCTTCTCTGGCGCCATTAACTAATCCCATGGGCTTGGCATCAGACCATCACAGCCCTTCGGTAATGTTCCGTAATAAACCATTTATAAGGCATTTATAAAGTGAGCGTTCACCATGCGTTAATCATTACTCCCACATTTATATACCATTTACTAATCATTAGTAAGTATTTTTGCAGCCCCTAATCTAAAGTGAGCGCTATTAAATGCTTCATAAATACTTTATAAATGTTTTGAGTGACCAGTGTAATTTCCCAGCAGTACCTGGGGAAAATAATAACCCCACAACACAGGATATTTAAGGAAATACACAACATGACCAACATGCTCGTCGAACATCTCATTCCAAAATCATGGGCATTAATATGGGGTTGGTCCCTCCTTTGCTGCTATAACAGCCTCCACTCTTCTGGGAACGCTTTACACTAGATGTTGGAACATTGCTGCGGGGACTTGCTTCCATTCAGCCACAAGAGCATTAGTGAGGTCGGGCACTGATGTTGGGCGATTAAGCCTGGCTCGCAGTCGGTGTTCCAATTCATCCCAAAGGTGTTCGATGGGGTTGAGGTCAGGGCTTTGTGCAGGCCAGTCAAGTTCTTCAACACCGATCTCGACAAACCATTTCTGTATGGACCTCGCTTTGTGTATGGGGGCAGTGTCATGCTGAAACAGGAAAGGGCCTTCCCCAAACTGTTGCCCCAAAGTTGGAAGCACAGAATCGTCTAGAATGCTGTAGCGTTAAGATTTCCTTTCACTGGAACTAAGGGGCCTAGCCCAAACCATGAAAAACAGCCCCAGACCATTATTCCTCCTCCACCAGACTTTACAGTTGGCACTATGCATTGGGGCAGGTAGCGTTCTCCTGGCATCCGTCAAACACAGATTAGTCCATCGGACTGCCAGATAGTGAAGCGTGATTCATCACTCCAGATAATAAGTTTCCACTGCTCCAGAGTCCAATGGCGGCGAGTGTGAGTGTTGCGACCAAGGACAGACGATTATTATGCGCCACGCCCTTCAGCACTCAGCGGTCCTGTTCTGTGAGCTTGTGTGGCCTACCACTTCGCGGCTGTGCCTTTGTTGCTCCTAGACGTTTCCACTTCACAATAACAGCACTTACAGTTGACCGGGGCAGCTCTAGCAGGGCAGAAATGTGAAGAACTGACTTGTTGGAAACAGTGCCACGTTGAAAGTCACTGACCTCTTCAGTAAGGACATTCTACTGCCAATGTTTGCATGTTTGTGTGCTCGATTTTTCTTATCTCTCCTTCCCTCTTTCTTATCTCTCTTTCCCTCTTTCTTATCTCTCTTTCTTATCTCTCCTTCCCTCTTTCTTATCTCTCTTTCCCTCTTTCTTATCTCGTATCTCTCTTTCCCTATTTCTTATCTGTCCTTCCCTCTCCTTCCCTCTTTCTTCTCTCTTTTTCCCATCTCTCTTTCCCTCTTTCTTATCTCTCCCATCTCTCTTTCCCTATTTCTTATCTCTCCTTCCCTCTTTCTTATCTCTCCTTCCCTCTCCTTCCCTCTTTCTTATCTCTCTTTCCCATCACTCTTTCCCTCTTTCTTATCTCTCCTTCCCTCTTTTTTCCCCCCTTCTTTTTTTTTTTTAACCTTTATTTAACTAGGCAAGTCAGTTAAGAATAGATTCTTATTTACAATGAAGACCTACCCCCGCTGGGCAAATTGTGCGCCTCCCTATGGGACTCCCAATTATGGCCCGATTGTGATACAGCCTGGAATAGAACCAGGGTCTGTAGTGACGCCTCTAGCACTGAGCTGCAGTGCCTTAGACCGCTGCGCCACTCAGGAGCCCTCTTTCTAATCTCTCCTTCCCTCTTTCTTAACTCTCCTTCCCTCTTTCTTATCTCTCCTTCCCTCTTTCTAATCTCTCCTTCCTTCTGGTCTTCTCTCTGTTCTTGTTATCTGTTCTGCGGGACTGAGACTGCTGATGGGTCTGATGATGAGACGGCCCCGTGTTTGACTCAAGGCGCTTGATTATTTTAAAATTCTCTTCTGTGATTGGAGGAGCAGAGTTAGCCAGTTGGAGTCATTTCCCACTGCCCCACCTCTACTTTGATCCCACAGACAACATTAGTGAAGAGATACACTTTGACGTACTGTTCCAAAAACACACTCTCACACACATACACACTCACCCCTCCTTCCATGTGCTCTCCACACACTCTCACCCCTCCTTTAGTGATTTGGACACCTTGAAGGCTGGGATAAGGAGAGAGGAAAGGAGGGAGAGGCAGATAGGGAGGAAGGAAGGGAGGAGGGGGATAGATTTGGCTGTTTGCCGCCTCTCCCTCCCCTTCCCATAATCCTGTGAGAGCTGCCTTAAATGCTGTCATCCCTCTCTCTCTTTCTTTCTTTCTTTCTCTCTCTCTCAATTCAATTCATTTACATTACATTTACGTCATTTAGCAGACGCTCTTATCCAGAGCGACTTACATTATATATATATTTTTCATACCCCCTGTGGGAATCGAACCCACAACCCTGGCGTTGCAAACACCATGCTCTATCAACTGAGCTACATCCCTGCCGGCCATTCCCTCCCCTACCCTGGACGACGCTGGGCCAATTGCGCGCCGCCCCATGGGTCTCCCGGTCACGGCCGGCTACGACAGAGCCTGGATTCGAACCAGGATCTCTAGTGGCACAGCTAGCACTGCGATGCAGTGCCTTAGACCACTGAGCCACTCAGGAGACTAATTCATCAACTCCTCATCAACTTTCTCTCTCTCTCTCTCTCTCTCTCTCTCTCTCTCTCTCTCTCTCTCTCTCTCTCTCTCTCTCTCTCTCTCTCTCTCTCTCTCTCTCTCTCTCTCTCTCTCTCTCGCTCTTGCTCTCTCTGGTCCTTACTATGAGCTAGGCTGGGCTGGGCTGGGCTAGGCTGAGCTGGGTAGAGGAGAGCAGAGACTGACAGGCAGCCGTTTAGCTCTGCTAAAGACTCTAAGCCAGAGAAACACTAGAGTTAGAGTGTGTGTGTGTGTGTGTGAGAGTGTAGTCTCTAGGGGCACAGCTTTGATCTCTTCCTAATAGCATATGGAATAAGACCTGCTACTCCTAACCTGCTCTGGGAGTTAAAGCTCTGGAAAGTGAGCCCTTCATTTTAGAACACACACACACACAGACAGACAGACAGACACACACACACACACACACACACACACACACACACACACACACACACACACACACACACACACACACACATCAAGAGCAGCAGCAGAGGAAAAAATGAATCCTGTTCTCTCTCTCCTCTGTCAGTCCATCACTCACTGCTCTCCCACCTTTAATATGAATCTGATTCTCTCTCTGTGTATGTTCATCTCTCTGTCTGTCTGTCTCTGCAGTGTCCGCTGAGCTGGCAGAATAAGTGGGAGGGGCCAGAGGAACCCATGCAGTACCTGAGGGCTGTGGTGGCACGTGCTCTTGCTATACAGGTACACACACACACACACACACACACACACACACACACACACACACACACACACACACACACAACCACACAGGCAAGCACACAGGCAAGCACACACACACACACACACACACACACACACACACACACACACACACACAGTTGTTGAGGTGAAATGTGTTAACGTGAGGGACCACAGATATTGTCATGGCAGGCCAGATTCACTGGTCCACACCCTCCCTCTCTCCTCTGACCAGACAGACAGATAGAGGAGGAAAAATAACAATATACTTTTATCTCCTTCTTATCTGTTTAGTTACTACCACCACCTGTCTCTCTCTCTCTCTCTCTCTGTGTGCGTCTGAGCATATGGAGGTAGGCGGACAGTGAGACTGAAGAGAGGGAGGAGTGGAACAGCATCCTTCATTTATGCCAGAACGCTTTTCTACTTCCAAATGTGTGTGTGTGCCTGTGACAGTCCAGTGTGCACCTTCTTGTCCTCTCATACCCTCAGTAATGTGTTCAATCCATAAACTTGCTCTCCTCTCCTCCACAAGCAGCTGATATAACCAGGGAAGATGAATTAGAGGAATTAAAGGGGTAACAGGAGAGAGACAAACTGACCTTGACACACACACACACACACAGAATACTAACCACCACACCTTGACACACACACACACACACAGAATACTAACCACCACACAACACTACGTCTGCATTATTCATGCCCTGGGACAGTCTCACAGTGTGTGTGTGCATGTTGTTCTTGTGTTTATGTGTGTTTGTGTAACTAGTGCATTTGTCTTCAGTGGAAGCTTGCCCAAATCTATTTGTCAGCAAATTGAGATAGACCATGAGCTTAAAACGAATCAATTTATTATAGAGATTAAATCAGATCGTAGCTCATTCTGCTTATAGGCTGTCAGCATGTTTTTCAACTGACCTCAAATTCAGTTATTTTTGTCATTAATGACGAAGCTGCTTTCCTGCCTAAAGTTGATTAAGGTGAACAAAATGGAATCATGCAGTTTTCTTCTTACTGTTGATTTTCTCCCTGGTGTTCTACCATACAAAGAGGATGATGCCATGTATTCACTCGGGGGCTGCCGAGTGGCGCAGCGGTCTAAGGCACTGCATCTCAGTGCTAGAGGCGTCACTACAGACCCTGGTTCAATTCCAGGCTGTATCACAATCCGGACGTGATTGGGAGTCCCATCGGTCGGTGCACAATTGGCCCAACGTCGTCCGGGTTTGGCCGGGGTAGGCCGTCATTGTAAATAAGAACTGACTTGCCTAGTTAAATGAAAGTTAATTTAAAAAATACAAAAATTAAAATGTCTGGTCTGCAGAGGACTACTTCAGTGTAGATGTGCTCTTGGTTACTGCTTACACAAACACACACACAGTGCCTGCAGCGGGAGGTAATTGA
>NW_028157791.1:32500-72500 GCF_964263955.1 Coregonus lavaretus
ATTGTGGCCTGTGGAATGTTGTCCCACACCTCTTTAATGGCTGTGCGAAGTTGATGGATATCGGCGGTGTCACGAACCGGCTCAAGTTCGTAACAAAAGGGAGACACGTGGAGACAAGGAGTACTCAAAGTATATATTTATTAATTAAAGTAAACTAAATCAAATAACAATGGTGTGTGTAATCAGTAATCAGTAGTGTAAGTGAGTGTTTGCATGCATAAATGTAATATGGAAAAGTGTTGAAAAGTGCCAAAGCAAACAACCCAAAAAAGCCACAAAAATATCACAACCAAGATCAAAGTATCTGCCTGGAGAGAGTCTCCCCAATGAATGTGGAAGAGGTCCATTTATCCTGGGACACACCCGGCCCAGGTGTTTCCCATGTAGCTGACGACCCTCCCAACTCCGCCCACCGGCATCCTAATAAGGAAACAAGAGCAAAGAGAGAATACGGCAGACAGAGTGGGAGGGTCGTCACACCCCCCCCCATAAGACCGGGGACCAACAAGGACCCCGGACCAACGTACCAGCCCCTGCGTCCCAAACCGACAATTTGTACATGTTCACCCCTCCACTTGCCCCACCCATCATCCTCCTCTCCAGACCTCAGCAACCTTTACCCAGGAAGCAACCTTTAAGAGGAAAGAAAAACACAAGACTAGGAGGGGACAAACAGGAAAGATAGAACATGACAAAATCAAACACTGGTCGGTCACATCAATATTCATGAACAGGGCGCACGAGAGAGCGCATCAGCAATCACGTTATCAGTCCCCCGGATGTGCCGCACATCTAGATGGAAAGATTGTAAAAATAAACACCATCTCATTATCCTCTGATTAGGACACCTCATGGACCTCAAAAATGTGAGAGGGTTATGGTCGGTGTAGACCACAATAGGTACTACACCCGACCCAACATACACTTCAAAGTGTTGTAGCGCCCATATAAGTGCTAATGCTTCTTTTTCAATGACAGAATAGTTCAACTGATAATGGTTAAACTTTTTGGAAAAGAAACTAACAGGCCTCTCAACCCCAGCCACATCTGCTTGCAGCAACACTGCACCCGCCCCCACATGACTAGCATCCACCTACAAGGTAAATGACAAATCCACACGAGGAGCAGCCAGTACCGGAGTTGAAGTAAGCAACCTCTTTGCATCTTCGAAAGCCTGTTGACAATGAGAAGACCATACGTACACAGCCTTAGCTTTCAGCAAATCTGTCAAGGGAGCGACCACAGTAGAGAAGTTCCTACAAAAACCACGATAATACCCAATCATTCCCAAGAAACGCATCAGTTCCTTTTTAGTAGTTGGTAGTGGAAAAGCATCAATAGCTACCACTTTAGCCCGAACAGGACGCACTTCACCCTGCCCAACCACCTTTCCAAGGTATGTCACAGTCGCCTGAGCAAACTCACATTTAGCCAAATTTATCGTGAGACGACCCGCAGCCAGACGTTCAAACAAGGCTTGAATACGGGACAGATGTTCCTCCCAAGTATCTGCATATATCACTACATCGTCCAGATAAACAGCGCACCCGGCCAGACCAGAGACAACCCTGTTCATAAGTCGCTGAAAAGTTGCAGGCGCATTACGCAGCCCGAAACTCATAACCGAATACGAGTACAGACCAAAAGGTGTAATAAAGGCAGAGATTTCACGTGCCCTACTCGTCAGTGGCACCTGCCAATAGCCCTTTAACAGGTCAAATTTGCTCACAAACTTAGCTGCGCCGACTTGATCAACGCAGTCCTCCATCCGAGGAAGAGGAAATGAATCCGGCTTAGTGACATCGTTTACCTTACGGTAGTCCGTACAAAATCTGTTTGTTCCATCCGATTTACTGACCAAGATACAGGGAGAAGCCCAACTGGAGAAAGAAGGCTCTGCTATTTTACTCTCCAGCATGTACCTGACCTCAGCATCCAGACAACGCAGTTTCTCTGAAGAAACTCTATAGAACCGTTGACGAATGGGGTCAGCATCTCCAATGTCAATATCATGTTCTATTAAGTTTGTACGTGTTGGTGTATCAGAAAACAACCCTGGAAATCTCCGAATCAGACCCACCATCTCTTTCCGCCCATCAACAGGTAGATGAGTAAGAAGACTATCTAAAATCTCCAGTGTCTCTGAATTCTTCAATCTACCCTGCAGTATGCAATCGTCGGGACCAGAAACATCTTCCTGCTCCTGCACAGACCTAGCATGACCAGAATCCAGGGAATAAACAGTATCAGCCAAAAGAACAGCCTTACCGTCCTCTGTAGACTCCCCCTGTTCAGTCTCAGAGGAACGTGCATAATAGGGTTTTAACAAATTTATATGGCACAGTTGGTGTGCTTTCCTCCGTTCTGGAGTGGCAACTAGATAATTTTGCTCAGTGTACTGGCGCACCACTGTATATGGACCTTGAAACTTGGCTTGAAAAGGAGAACCAACAATTGGCAGCAGAGCCAGAACCTGATCACCTGGACTAAAGTGACGAGGCTCAGCTCGCCGATCATATATGCTCTTCATCCTGTCCTGTGAAGATGATAGCTTCTCTTTAGCCATTTCACCAGCGGCATACAAGCGTCGCCGGAAATCACACACATATGATAACAGGGACTGAGGAGGCTCGGGAGACTTCCAGTCATCCTGGAGAACAGATAAAAGCCCACGCACCTTATGTCCAAACACTAGGTCATTTGGGCTAAAACCTGTGCTCTCCTGTGAAACCTCCCTAGCAGCTAACAGTAACCAAGGCAACCCCTCCTCCCAATCCTTATCCATCTCAGTACAATAAGATCTCAACAAAGACTTAAGCGTTTGATGGAAACGTTCCAGTGCTCCTTGACTTTGGGCATGATAAGCGCTAGCCAAGTTGTGTTTAATATGGAGTTGTTGGAGAACCTGTCCAAAGAGATTAGAGGTGAAATTAGATCCTTGATCACTTTGAATGACCTTAGGGATTCCAAACAGTGAGAAAAACTGAGTCAAAGCTTTTAACACAGACTTAGTCGTGATAGACCGGAGAGGATAGGCAGCAGGAAACCTAGTGGTCTG
Source organism: Coregonus lavaretus (assembly GCF_964263955.1). Lineage (NCBI taxonomy): Eukaryota > Metazoa > Chordata > Actinopteri > Salmoniformes > Salmonidae > Coregonus > Coregonus lavaretus. Next base: position 35,559 of record NW_028157791.1, read on the forward strand.
ACACATCACAGTCAACAAATAATTACTACCCTTTCTGGAACGAGGCAGAGGACCAACACAGTCAATAATCAGATACTCAAAAGGTTTACTGAGTACAGGAATAGGGAACAGTGGTACCGGCTTAATAGCTTGATTAGGTTTACCAGTTAATTGACAGGTGTGACAAGTTTTGATGAAATCAGAAACATCCCTCTTTAATCTTGGCCAAAAAAAATGTCGTAATATGCGATTGTAGGTTTTTCTCACACCCATATGCCCAGCAACGTCGTTGTGAGAAGTTGTCAGCACCAACTCACGAAGCTTAACTGGTACCACAACCTGACTAATCGCCTCCCCCAGAAAACAACTACCATGAGACATCCACTTTCTCATCAGGACCTCCTCTTGGAGAAAATAGCCCTGTGCGACATCTCCCAACTGTTCCACAGACACAATTTGGTCCCGCAACTCTTCTAATGTAGGGTCAGTCCGTTGCGCCTCGATTAAATCGGAGCGGGATACAGATAACGGGATAACAGGGAAAACAGTAACAGACTTCTTTATGGTATTCTCGTTAGCCAGCTCCGTGACCAGGTCGTCATGGATCATAGAACGCGTCACTGCACACGCAGAAAACACCTCTGGGAAATTCTGCGCACTCTCATCAGGAATCCCTACAATTGACGGCTTAGTGGAAACCACTAAAGATGGAGACACGATAGGCCACACACGCTCCCCAGCCAAGTTATTTCCAAGGATCACGTCAATACCCTCAATAGGCAATGAAGGACGCACCCCCACAACAACCTCACCTTTCACCAGTCCACAATCCAACATCAGTTTATGCAATGGAACTGACAGAGTGTTCAAACCTATTCCCCTAATTAGAACACTATTCCCCGAATCAGTCTCCGCAGAGAAGGGTAACACAGACTCCAACACAAATGATTCAGAGGCACCTGTGTCTCTTAGGATCTTTACTGGCACTAGGTTCTTACTTCCTACCATAGACACAAAACCCTCCGTAACGAAAGGTAAATAGTCGGGATCAATATAACCCTTCACCTGGCTCCGGGCAGGAGACAATGCGTCATGAGTGAACTGATGTGGAACAGGCGCGGCTAACGCTGCAGGCCTCGATTTACCATAAGCACCTGTACTGAATTTACCCCTAGATCTAAGAATCGGACATTCATTTTTCCAATGACCTAATTCTTGACAGTAGTGACACTCTTGACCAACGTCAGTTTTACCACGGGTATCAGGCTCAACCCTATTTGAATGAAACTCTGCCCGGGAACCGAAGTATCTCGGCGAGTGAGGCCCAAATCTCTGCGAACGCCCCCACTCACTCCGAATACGGGGTTCTGCAAAAACATTTTTGTGAGTCAACACATATTCATCTGCCAAAACCGCAGCTTCAGCAACAGTCTTTATTTTTCGTTCGTTAATGTACGTCGCTATACGATCAGGGATTGTGTCCTTAAATTGTTCTAACATAATCAGATCACACAGCCCTTGGAAAGTCATAACTGCAGAGGCAGAACACCAGCGATTGAACTGTGAAGATAATATTCGCGCAAACTCAACATGAGTCTGCTGATCATCCCTTTTTAAAGTTCTAAATCGTTGGCGGTAAGCCTCAGGGACCAATTCGTAACTCTGTAACACAGCCGTTTTAACCTTCTCATAACTAACACTGTCTGCTACGCTAAGAGCTGAATATGCTTCTTGCGCTTTACCAGTCAGCACACACTGCAACATCAAAGTGCGATCAGAATCAGGCCAACTCCTAGCGTCAGCAACCCGCTCAAACAACGAAAAGAATGTCTCCGGGTCCTTTTCATTAAACTGGGGCAACAACCGTAAATTCCCTACAACATCAAATGTCTCTGGATTACGACCAAAAGAGGAACGACCCCTAGGTAACTCTGGGTCACCTTCCCAGAGCAAACTCTCCCCTGAGAGCTTTCCTTCCCTAACCAACTCTAGTCGCTCTTGTTGCAGCTTGATTTTAGCACGCTCCATATCCTGTTTAAATTCCAATTCCCTTTCATATTTTACACGATCATGCTCCATTTTAGCTTGTTCATGCTCCATTTTAGCTTGTTCATGCTCCATTTTAGCTTGTTCATGCTCCATTTTAGCTTGTTCATGCTCCATTTTAGCTCTTTGTCCATTTTTTTCATGCTCTAGCTGTAACAGAAGCAGTTCTTTCTGCTGTTCAAAAAGAAGACTACTATGACTAACCGATGGAGCGGTCATTGTAACATATCGGGGAGACAACGTGTCCTCAGCAGAGGCTGCCCCAGTGGTAACATCCAGAATACCACTCTCCATCAAATTGGCCTTCAATATTAACCTAATAGAATTTTTTAGGCGTTTATCACTAATTTCAACCTTGTAGTGTTCAGCAACCTTCAACAGCTGTTCTTTAGTACATAATTCTAACAGTTCTTCTGATGGAAAGCGAATGAACTCATCTACATTAGACGCCATAATCAAGAAAAAAAATATATATATATAGATCATAATAATCTTGCTCAACCCCTCTGCTGAGCACACCAGACACAAGAGAAATAACAATCACACCGAGCACCACAGAAGAGAGCTGGGATATGGAGCTTCCCCAAAACCTACAATAACTCAACCCTAGTCTTCGTGCAGATTCGCGGTGGGTAATTACGCACTGTAGCCCGCTGGCAAGGAATTAAACCCCCCAGCACGCTGGTAGATTTCCCCAAGCCACGGATGTGCCCCCGAGACAACTGCTCAGTCCACTGACACCACACAAAAATAACAAACATTTAACCATGCCCAACGTATCCCAAAACAAAACACGTCACTAAGCCTATCAGGGGAAAAAGCTATGGCTCCGGGTAGCAAATGTCACTACCCTACCCAATCTCCCACTGAGGTACACAGCCGATTGTACTCACCTCAGACCGATGTCCCAACAGCGAGTAGAGCAAGAGTTTCCAGGCTGGGCAGGGACTGGAAACTAACCAATGTACTCTCTCCAACGCAGTACAAAACCCAAAGGCAACCAATACTGGCCTATCAAACTCAAACAAACTAACAAAATTTACAAAGAAAAACCCTACAGAATTGGACATTAACTCCACGTTCTCCCAAACACAACCAGTTCAAAATCCCGGACGAGCCCCCACTTGTCACGAACCGGCTCAAGTTCGTAACAAAAGGGAGACACGTGGAGACAAGGAGTACTCAAAGTATATATTTATTAATTAAAGTAAACTAAATCAAATAACAATGGTGTGTGTAATCAGTAATCAGTAGTGTAAGTGAGTGTTTGCATGCATAAATGTAATATGGAAAAGTGTTGAAAAGTGCCAAAGCAAACAACCCAAAAAAGCCACAAAAATATCACAACCAAGATCAAAGTATCTGCCTGGAGAGAGTCTCCCCAATGAATGTGGAAGAGGTCCATTTATCCTGGGACACACCCGGCCCAGGTGTTTCCCATGTAGCTGACGACCCTCCCAACTCCGCCCACCGGCATCCTAATAAGGAAACAAGAGCAAAGAGAGAATACGGCAGACAGAGTGGGAGGGTCGTCACAGCGGGAACTGGAACACGCTGTCATACACGTCGATCCAGAGCAGCCCCAAACATGCTCAATGGGTGACATGTCTGGTGAGTATGCAGGCCATGGAAGAACTGGGACATTTTCAGCTTCCAGGAACTGTGTACAGATCCTTGCGACATGGGGCTGTGTATTATCATGCTGAAACATGAGGTGATGGCGACGGATGAATGGCACGACAATGGGAATCAGGATTTCGTCACGGTATCTCTGTGCATTAAAATTGCCATCAATAAAAAAGAGCACACTTCTTGAACGTGCCTGTGGCCATCAAAGGTTACCATTTGCCCATTGAAGTCGGTTATGACGTCGAACTGCAGTCAGGTCAAGACCCTGGTGAGGACAATGAGAACGCAGATGAGCTTCCCTGAGACGGTTTCTGACAGTTTGTGCAGAAATTCTTTGGTTGTGCAAACCCACAGTTTCATCAGCTGTCCGGGTGGCTGGTCTCAGACGATCCCGCAGGTGAAGAAGCCGGATATGGAGGTCCTGGGCTGGCATGGTTACACGTGGTCTGCGGTTGTGAGGCCGGATGGATGTACTGCCAAATTCGCTAAAACGACGTTGGAGGCGGCTTATGGTAGAGAAATTAACATTCAATTCTCTGGCAACAGCTCTGGTGGACATTTCTGCAGTCAGCATGCCAATTGCATGCTCCCTCAAAACTTGAGACATCTGCAGCATTGTGTTGTGTGACAAAACTGCACATTTTACAGTGGCCTTTTATTGTCCCAGCACAAGGTGCCCCTGTGTAATGATCATGCTGTTTATTCAGCTTCTTGATATGCAACACCTGTCAGGTGGATGGATTATCTTGGCAATGCTCACTAACAGGGATGTAAACACATTTGTGCACAACATTTGAGAGAAATAAGCTTTTTGTGTGTATAGAACATTTCTGTAGGCTTTTTTTTTTCAGCTCATGAAACATGGGACCAACACTTTACATGTTGCGTTTATATTTTTGTTCAGTGTAGCTTATTTCCCTAAAGTTCTTACTGTGTGAGAGAAGGAACCATATATTTTACCCTTTGAACTGCTATCTTTCTTTCCTCCCTCCTGGCCTCTCCCTCAGTTATCTGAGTAAAACTGCTCAGACAGGAACGGTGATACCTAGTATCTGACGAGTCGGTTTAGTAACCAAACGCTACTTTATATAATACTTTATATACAGTATAATCCCCTCTTTCTACTCGCTCCATCTCCCTCTGTTGCTCCTGTGTAATGTTAATGTACCCCTGGTTATTCTAATGGCTGTAACAACAGGCTAATGGATTCAGCCCTGCTAGTGATCTGAGGGATCTGAGGCCTATCTGACCAGCTTCAAACTGCTTTTAATGCGGCCTCACCCACCCTTTACCTCAACTAGGGATGTTAAAGGATAACTGTTAGTCGGTTAGCCTCTGAAAATGAATTTGACCAGTCATGCTTGTCAGTCTATAGATTAATTTTTTTATCATTTTGTGGAATTAAATTGGTGTCATAATTTAACAAATCTAGTCAGTCATAAAACAGGAACAGTGTCTTGGTCGACCGGAATTATTATTTTGCCGAAAAAATAGTAATGTACAGTTTGTTTATAGAGTTAGAAAGTAGCTTTCATACGTCAACTAATGGCTGGCTGTCTCTAGTAGAATGAGCTGCGAGCAAGCCAGAGGAGAGACTCGTTGCTAGGCAACTCCCAGACACTAGCTGCAGGGAGCAGTGGGAGAGAGAGGAACAGCATGAAGCAGCTAACAACAGCTAAGCTAGCAACCAAAAAAGTTTCACAGAATCTCTCTCCTGTTCTACTCGTTTTCATATAAACTTTATTTTGTTGTCCAGAAGCCAAAGCCACAATCCTCGTCATATGAACAAACCCCATCCTAGTTTTTGCATATTTACATTTTCACTCTTTCTAAGTTTTTAACGGAGATGTTCGTCTCTGTCACATGAAACGGCTCGCGTCAGGTGCGTCTTTTAGAACAGGGTTTTCCCGCAAATTGCATTTTGGCAAATGTTTGAAAATGATGTATTCCATTCTCTGCTTCGTTACAGTAGTTGCATGTTCAATAATATGAGAGGATAGGCTCGCTATTGGCACATGTTCTTTAAGCTCTTAATGAAAAATTTCCGCTCCTTCCATGCATAGTATTTTCTCTGTTGGTCAGTCATTTTACTGTTTGGAACTAATTTAACCGTTTGTTAACCGGTTAATGGGGGTTGGTTAGTCAGTAACAAAATTGACAGAAATATGCATCCTTAACAACACACACTCACACACACACACACACACACACACACACACACACACACACACACACACACACACACACACTCACGCACACACAAACACTCTCCCACACACAAACACTTACACACACAAACAAACAAACACTCACACCACACACACACTAACGGGCCTGTGTATTGTGTATATAGTTCTTTGCTAGATATTACTGCACTGTTGGAATTCGAAAACATCTGCAAATCTGTGTATGCGACCAATAAACTTTGATTTGATTTGATGTTAATCTAACGTTGTGTGTGTTATATTACAGAGTTCCAGTGGCTGCTACAGTCCTGAGGAGGTCATCTCTCTGCCTGTGTACACCAGCTCTGAACGGGTTATGGTGGTGACTCACATCACGCTGCCCTGTGGAGGAAACCCTGACCAGTGGATTCAGAATGGAGCTGCCCTCTTCCTCAAACAGCAGTGAGACAGCAGGGCCAGGGGGCTAGAAGAGGTAGCTGGAGTAAGGGTTGGTGTTGGACTGAAGGAGCACAGAGGGTAGCCACGTTTCTCAGGAAGGTTATCAGGCTTCACTACAGGTGTTTGTTGTTATTCTAAGGTGACGATAGTCTGCAATGAAATGTGTGATGACACAAGCTGGTAATTGACTATGTTTGAAAAGCATAGGTTATTTTCATGTCATTTTGCAATTTAAATGTTGATGGTTTAATGTTTACTCTTTAGTATAATCTGTTTGAATGTATTATTGTGTTGTATTTATATACCATTCTAAAATAAAGCTTTATTTACTCTAGCTTTCTGGTTTCTTTCCATAATGAGTGTTTGTATGTGTTGTAAAGACAGGCCCTGGATCAGGAGATATCTGGGCCTGGGTCTGACCTCTTTATACTATACACACACTTAAACTCTGAGCCATGACAAACATACAGACATCAGACTGACCTGGCCAGTATGTGATTGGAGGGTCAGTGTTAGTTAAACCCCAGTGTGATTGGAGGGTCAGTTTTAGTTAAATCCCAGTGTGATTGGAGGGTCAGTGTTAGTTAAATCCCAGTGTGATTGGAGGGTCAGTGTTAGTTAAATCTTAAACCCCAGTGTGATTGGAGGGTCAGTTTTAGTTAAACCCCAGTGTGATTGGAGGGTCAGTGTTAGTTAAATCCCAGTGTGATTGGAGGGTCAGTTTTAGTTAAATCCCAGTGTGATTGGAGGGTCAGTGTTAGTTAAATCCCAGTGTGATTGGAGGGTCAGTTTTAGTTAAACCCCAGTGTGATTGGAGGGTCAGTGTTAGTTAAATCCCAGTGTGATTGGAGGGTCAGTTTTAGTTAAACCCCAGTGTGATTGGAGGGTCAGTGTTAGTTAAACCCCAGTGTGATTGGAGGGTCAGTGTTAGTTAAATCCCAGTGTGATTGGAGGGTCAGTTTTAGTTAGACCCCAGTGTGATTGGAGGGTCAGTGTTAGTTAAATCCCAGTGTGATTGGAGGGTCAGTTTTAGTTAGACCCCAGTGTGATTGGAGGGTCAGTTTTAGTTAAATCCCAGTGTGATTGGAGGGTCAGTTTTAGTTAAACCCCAGTGTGATTGGAGGGTCAGTTTTAGTTAAATCCCAGTGTGATTGGAGGGTCAGTGTTAGTTAAACCCCAGTGTGATTGGAGGGTCAGTTTTAGTTAAATCCCAGTGTGATTGGAGGGTCAGTGTTAGTTAAACCCCAGTGTGATTGGAGGGTCAGTTTTAGTTAAATCCCAGTGTGATTGGAGGGTCAGTTTTAGTTAAACCCCAGTGTGATTGGAGGGTCAGTTTTAGTTAAACCCCAGTGTGATTGGAGGGTCAGTGTTAGTTAAATCCCAGTGTGATTGGAGGGTCAGTGTTAGTTAAATCCCAGTGTGATTGGAGGGTCAGTGTTAGTTAAACCCCAGTGTGATTGGAGGGTCAGTGTTAGTTAAACCTCAGTGTGATTGGAGGGTCAGTTTTAGTTAAATCCCAGTGTGATTGGAGGGTCAGTGTTAGTTAAATCCCAGTGTGATTGGAGGGTCAGTGTTAGTTAAACCCCAGTGTGATTGGAGGGTCAGTTTTAGTTAAACCCCAGTGTGATTGGAGGGTCAGTGTTAGTTAAACCCCAGTGTGATTGGAGGGTCAGTGTTAGTTAAACCCCAGTGTGATTGGAGGGTCAGTTTTAGTTAAACCCCAGTGTGATTGGAGGGTCAGTGTTAGTTAAACCCCAGTGTGATTGGAGGGTCAGTGTTAGTTAAATCCCAGTGTGATTGGAGGGTCAGTTTTAGTTAAACCCCAGTGTGATTGGAGGGTCAGTGTTAGTTAAACCCCAGTGTGATTGGAGGGTCAGTTTTAGTTAAACCCCAGTGTGATTGGAGGGTCAGTGTTAGTTAAACCCCAGTGTGATTGGAGGGTCAGTGTTAGTTAAATCCCAGTGTGATTGGAGGGTCAGTTTTAGTTCAATCCCAGTGTGATTGGAGGGTCAGTTTTAGTTAAACCCCAGTGTGATTGGAGGGTCAGTGTTAGTTAAACCCCAGTGTGATTGGAGGGTCAGTTTTAGTTAAATCCCAGTGTGATTGGAGGGTCAGTTTTAGTTAAACCCCAGTGTGATTGGAGGGTCAGTGTTAGTTAAACCCCAGTGTGATTGGAGGGTCAGTTTTAGTTAAACCCCAGTGTGATTGGAGGGTCAGTGTTAGTTAAACCCCAGTGTGATTGGAGGGTCAGTGTTAGTTAAATCCCAGTGTGATTGGATGGTCAGTTTTAGTTAAATCCCAGTGTGATTGGAGGGTCAGTTTTAGTTAAACCCCAGTGTGATTGGAGGGTCAGTGTTAGTTAAATCCCAGTGTGATTGGAGGGTCAGTTTTAGTTAAATCCCAGTGTGATTGGAGGGTCAGTGTTAGTTAAATCCCAGTGTGATTGGAGGGTCAGTGTTAGTTAAACCCCAGTGTGATTGGAGGGTCAGTTTTAGTTAAACCCCAGTGTGATTGGAGGGTCAGTTTTAGTTAAACCCCAGTGTGATTGGAGGGTCAGTGTTAGTTAAATCTTAAACCCCAGTGTGATTGGAGGGTCAGTGTTAGTTAAACCCCAGTGTGATTGGAGGGTCAGTGTTAGTTAAACACCAGTGTGATTGGAGGGTCAGTTTTAGTTAAACCCCAGTGTGATTGGAGGGTCAGTGTTAGTTAAACCCCAGTATTATTGCTTGGAGTTCAGGCTCTGCTGGTGTTTGTGTATTTCTCTCTCGCTTTCAGCTCAGTAATGACCCTGGAGAGGCTCTGATGGATAAAGATAGGGGGACGAGGGGAGAGATTGTGTATCGGTGTGCGTATTGGGAGGGAGGTGTGCGTGTGTGTGTGTGTGGAGAGCACATGGGAGGAGGTGTGTGTGTGTGTATGTGGAAAGAGAACACACAAAAGGGGAGTGAAATGGAAGAGTGGGTTTAAAAGGAGAGGGGATTGGATTTCAGCAGAACACAGACACCTGGACCAGAGAGAAGGAGAGATGGAGGGAGGAGAGGAGAGGGGACAGACGGGTGAGATGGAAAAAGAGGAGTAAGGGTTAACAAGAGAGATGGAGGAGGACAAGGTTAATGTGAGAGTGAATGAGAGAGAGAGAGATGGTAAGGGGAGATGGAGAATGTGACAGAACAAAGATGGGGAGAGAGTTTTCACAATCAGAGGAGGAGGGCCTATTTGTCTGGTGTCTATGGCAGGCTATATAATGCAGTATGTGTACTACATTCTGTTGGCATGTCCTGTTTTTTGTTTTCAAGATCCCCAAATACCATGAACTGCCTCCCTGCCCCCCTGGCTCCCTGCCCCCCTTGATACCTGCCTCCCCCTGGCCCCCTGCCTCCCTGACCCCCTGCCTCCCTGCCCCCATTGCTCCCTGGCCCCCTGCCTCCCTGGCCCCCTGCCTCCCTGCCCCCCTGGCTCCCTGCCCCCCTTTATACCTGCCTCCCCCTGGCCCCCTGACCCCCTGACCCCCTGCCTCCCTGGCCCCCTGCCTCCCTGGCTCCCTGGCCCCCTGCCTCCCTGACCCCCTGCCTCCCTGACCCCCTGCCTCCCTGGCCCCCTGCCTCCCTGACCCCCTGCCTCCCTGGCCCCCTGGCCCCCTGCCTCCCTGGCTCCCTGGCTCCTGGCCCCCTGCCTCCATGCCTCCTTGGCCCCCTCACTGTTCTTCTGTTCTCCCTTCATATCTCAGTCTTCAAATCTGCTCTGTTTAGAAATGAACCATAGAAATCAGGATGTGTTGTGCTTGTTTTATTGTTTTACATTCGTACAAGGTCTTGCTATACACCTAAATGTTCAGCGTTAAGAATGAGTCCATTATCCAACTCGGCAGACATAAACAGGGGTAATGTTATTTTTTCATCTGTAAATTATCTTTAGTTTCCCAGACTTCTTTATCTGTTCATCTCTGAGTTGGGCCACACAGTGAGCTGTTGTTACGTTTCCTCTCGGTGTAGACAACATTACAAACACAAACCCCGGTTTCTGATCGAGCCTATCTGTAAGTCAGTGTTTTTTCTTGGCCCTGAAAAACCACAAGGTGTGCACACTTTTGTTCCAGACCAGCACTAACTTCTAATTCAATTAATGTTCTGCTCATCAAGAACACGATTGGTTGAATCAGGTTTGGTCGGTTTTGTTTGCATGTATTTTTTGGTTTTCAGATATTTAGACCAGCTGAATCTATTCCTCTGTGATATTTAGACCAGCTGAATCTATTCCTCTGTGATATTTAGACCAGCTGAATCTATTCCTCTGTGATATTTAGACCAGCTGAATCTATTACTCTGTGTTATTTAGACCAGCTGAATCTATTTCTCTGTGATATTTAGACCAGATGAATCTATTTCTCTGTGTTATTTAGACCAGCTGAATCTATTTCTCTGTGATATTTAGACCAGCTGAATCTATTTCTCTGTGTTATTTAGACCAGATGAATCTATTACTCTGTGATATTTAGACCAGCTGAATCTTTCTCTGTTATATTTAGACCAGCTGAATCTATTCCTCTGTGATATTTAGACCAGCTGAATCTATTACTCTGTGATATTTAGACCAGCTGAATCTATTTCTCTGTGATATTTAGACCAGCTGAATCTATTTCTCTGTGATATTTAGACCAACTGAACCTATTTCTCTGTTATATTTAGACCAGCTGAATCTATTTCTCTGTGATATTTAGACCAGCTGAATATATTTCTCTGTGAAATTTAGACCAGCTGAATCTATTTCTCTGTGATATTTAGACCAGCTGAATCTATTTCTCTGTGATATTTAGACCAGCTGAATCTATTTCTCTGTGTGAGCTTGCTGCCAGACAAGCTAAACAAGTTCTTTGTCCGCTTTGACGATAACACAGTGCCACTGACGCGGCCAGCTACCAAGGACTGTGGGCTCTCCTTCTCTGTGGCAGATGTGAGTAAGACATTTAAATGTGTTAACCCTCACAAGGCTGCCGGCCCAGACGGCATTCCTAGCTGCGTCCTCAGAGCATGCGCAGACCAGTTGGCTGGTATGTTTACGGACATATTACATCTTAGTCATTTAGCAGACGCTCTTATCCAGAGCGACTTACAGTTAGTGAATACATATATATATATTTTTTTATACTGGCCCCCCGTGGAAATCGAACCCACAACCCTGGCGTTGCAAACGCCATGCTCTATCAACTGAGCTACATCCCTGCCGGCCATTCCCTCCCCTACCCTGGACGACGCTGGGCCAATTGTGCGCTGCCCATGAGTCTCCCGGTCGCGGCCGGCGGCGACAGAGCCTGGATTCGAACCAGGATCTCTAGTGGCACAGTTAGCACTGCGATGCAGTGCCTTAGACCACTGCGCCACTCAGGAGTAATATTCAATCTCTCCCTATCCCAGTCTGCTGTCCCCACATGCTTCAAGATGGCCACCATTGTTCCTGTACCCAAGAATGCAAAGGTAACTGAACTAAATGACTATCGCCCCGTAGCACTCACTTCTGTCATCATGAAGTGCTTTGAGAGACTAGTCAAGGATCATATCACCTCCACCTTACCTGTCACCCTAGACCCACTTCAATTTGCTTACCTCCCCAATAGATCCACAGACGATGCAATTTCCATCACACTGCACACTGCCCTATCCCATCTGGACAAGAGGAATACCTATGTAAGAAGGCTGTTCATTGACTATAGCTTAGCATTCAACACCATAGTACCCTCCAAGCTCATCATTAAGCTTGAAGCCCTTCGTCTCAACCCCGCTGTGTGCAATTAGGTCCTGGACTTCCTGACGGGCCACCCCAGGTGGTGAAGGTAGGAAACAACATCTCCACTTCGCTGATCCCACAAGGGTGTGTGCTCAGCCCCCTCCTGTACTCCCTGTTCACCCATGACTGTGTAGCCATGCAAGCCTCCAACTCAATCATCAAGTTTGCAGACAACACAACAGGGGTAGGCTTGATTACCAACAACGACGAGACCGCCTACAGGGAGGAGGTGAGGGCTCCCGGAGTGTGGTGTCAGGAAAATAACCTCTCACTCAACGTCAACAAAACAAAGGAGATGATCGTGGACTTCATGAAACAGCAGAGGGAGTACCCCCCCTATCCACATCGACGGGACAGCAGTGGAGAAGGTGGAAAGTTTTAAGTTCCTTGGCGTACATATCACTGACAAACTGAAATGGTCCACCCACACAGACAGTGTGGTGAAAAAGGTGCAACAGCGTCTCTTCAACCTCAGGAGGCTGAAGAAATTTGGTCTGTCACCTAAAACCCTCACAAAGTTTTACAGATGCACAATTGAGAGCATCCTGTCATGTATCACCGCCTGGTACGGCAACTGCACCGCCCACAACCGCAGGGCTGTCCAGAGGGTGGTGCGGTCTGCCGAACGCATTACCAGGGGCAAACTACCCGCCCTCCAAGACACTTACAGCACCCCGATGTCACAGGAAGGCCAAAAAGATCATCAAGGACATCAACCACCCGAGCCACTGCCTGTTCACCCCGCTATCATCCAGAAGGCGAGGTCAGTACAGGTGCATCAAAGCTGGGACTGAGAGAATGAAAAACAGCTTCTATCTCAAGGCCATCAGACTGTTAAACAGCCATCACTAGCACAGAGAGGATGCTGCCTACATTTATTTTTTATATTTTTTTTATTTCACCTTTATTTAACCAGGTAAGCCAGTTGAAAACAAGTTCTCATTTACAACTGCGACGTGGCCAAGATAAAGCAAAGCAGTGCGATAAAAACAACAACACAGAGTTACATATGGGGTAAAACAAAACATAAAGTCAAAAATACAACAGAAAATATATATACAGTGTGTGCAAATGTAGCAAGTTATGGAGGTAAGGCAATAAATAGGCTATAGTGCAAAATAATTATAATTAGTATTAACACTGGAATGATAGATGTGCAAGAGATGATGTGCAAATAGAGATACTGGGGTGCAAATTAGCAAAATAAATAACAATATGGGGATGAGGTAGCTGGGTGGGCTAATTTCAGATGGGTTGTGTACAGGTGCAGTGATCGGTAAGGTGCTCTGACAACTGATGCTTAAAGTTAGTGAGGGAGATAAGAGTCACCAGCTTCAGAGATTTTTGCAATTCGTTCCAGTCATTGGCAGCAGAGAACTGGATGGAATGGCGGCCAAAGGAGGTGTTGGCTTTGGGGATGACCAGTGAGATATACCTGCTGGAGCACATACTACGGGTGGGTGTTGCTATGGTGACCAATGAGCTAAGATAAGGCGGGGATTTGCCTAGCAGTGATTTATAGATGGCCTGGAGCCAGTGGGTTTGGCGACGAATATGTAGTGAGGACCAGCCAACAAGAGCGTACAGGTCACAGTGGTGGGTAGTATATGGGGCTTTGGTGACAAAACGGATGGCACTGTGATAGACTACATCCAATTTGCTGAGTAGAGTGTTGGAGGCTATTATGTAAATGACATCGCCGAAGTCAAGGATTGGTAGGATAGTCAGTTTTACGAGGGCATGTTTGGCAGCATGAGTGAAGGAGGCTTTGTTGCGAAATAGGAAGCCGATTCTAGATTTAACTTTGGATTGGAGATTCTTAATGTGAGTCTGGAAGGAGAGTTTACAGTCTAACCAGACACCTAGGTATTTGTAGTTGTCTACATACTCTAGGTCAGACCCGTCGAGAGTAGTGATTCTAGTCGGGTGGGCGGGTGCCAGCAGCGTTAGATTGAAGAGCATGCATTTAGTTTTACTAGTGTTTAACAGCAGTTGGAGGCTACTGAAGGAGTGTTGTATGGCATTGAAGCTCGTTTGGAGGTTTGTTAACACAGTGTCCAATGAAGGGCCAGATGTATACAAAATGGTGTCGTCTGCGTAGAGGTGGATCTGAGAGTCACCAGCAGCAAGAGCGACATCATTGATATACACAGAGAAAAGAGTCGGCCCAAGAATTGAACCCCGTGGCACCCCCATAGAGACTGCCATAGGTCCAGACAACAGGCCCTCCGATTTGACACATTGAACTCTATCTGAGAAGTAGTTTGAGAAACCAAGGCTATTTAGTCTGCCAATAAGAATGCAGTGGTTGACAGAGTCGAAAGCCTTGGCCAGGTTGATGAAGACGGCTGCACAGTACTGTCTATTATCGATTGCGGTTATAATATCGTTTAGGACCTTGAGCGTGGCTGAGGTGCACCCATGACCAGCTCGGAAATCGGATTGCATAGCGGAGAAGGTACGGTGGGATTCGAAATGGTCGGTGATCTGTTTGTTAACTTGTCTTTCAAAAACTTTCGAAAGGCAGGGCAGGATGGATATAGGTCTGTAACAGTTTGGATCTAGAGTGTCACCCCCTTTGAAGAGGGGGATGACCGCGGCAGCTTTCCAATCTCTGGGGATCTCAGACGTTATGAAAGAGAGGTTGAACAGGCTAGTAATAGGGGTTGCGACAATTTCGGCGGCTAGTTTTAGAAAGAAAGGGTCCAGATAGTCTATCCCAGATGGTTTGTAGGGGTCCAGATTTTGCAGCTCTTTCAGAATATCAGCTGTCTGAATTTGTGTGAAGGAGAAGGGGGGGTGGGGGGGGGAGGGTGCAGAGCTGGTGGCCGGGGTAGTGGTATCCAGGTGGAAAGCATGGCCAGCCGTAGCAAAATGCTTGTTGAAATTCTCGATTATTGTAGATTTATCGGTGGTGATAGTGTTTCCTAGCCTCAGTGCAGTGGGCAGCTGGGAGGAGGTGCTCTTATTCTGCATGGACTTTACAGTGTCCCAAAACTTTTTGGAGTTAGTGCTACAGGATGCACATATCTGTTTGAAAAAGTTTGCCTTTGCTTTCCTAACTGCTTGTGTATATTGGTTCCGAACTTCCCTGAAAACGTGCATATCGCGGGGGCTATTTGATGCTAATGCAATACGCCACAGGATGTTTTTGTGCTGGTCAAGGGCAGTCAAGTCTGAGGAGAACCAGGGGCTATATCTGTTCTTAGTTCTGTCTTTTTTGAATGGGGCATGTTTATTTAAGATTGAGAGGAAATTACTTTTAAAGGACAACAAGGCATCCTCTACTGACGGAATGAGATCTATATCCATCCAGGATACCTGGGCCAGGTCAATTAGGAAGGCCTGCTTTCTAAAGTGTTTTAGGGAGCGTTTGACAGTGATGAGGGGTGGTCGTTTGACCGTGGACCCGTTACGGACGCAGGCAATAAGGCAGTGATCGCTGAGATCCTGGTTGAAGACAGCGGAGGTGTATTTAGAGGGTAAGTTAGTCAGGATGATATCTATGAGGGTACCCATGTTTATGGATTTAGGGTTGTACCTGGTAGGTTCGTTGATAATTTGTGTGAGATTGAGGGCATCTAGTTTGGATTGTAGGATGGCCGGGGTGTTAAGCATATCCCAATTTAGGTCACCAAGCAGTACGAACTCTGAGGATCAATGGGGGGCAATCAATTCACATATGGTGTCCAGGGTACAGCTGGAGGTTGAGGGGGGTCTGTAGCAAGCGGCAACAGTGAGAGACTTATTTCTGGAAAGGTGGATTTTTAGAAGTAGAAGCTCAAACTGTTTGGCCACAGACCTGGATAGTATGATAGAGCTCTGCAGGTTATCTCTACAGTAGATTGCAACTCCACCCCCTTTGGCAGTTCTATCTAGACGGAAAATGTTGTCGTTGGGGATGGAAATTTCAGAATTTTTGGTGGCCTTCCTAAGCCAGGATTCAGACACTGCTAGAACATCAGGGTTGGCGGAGTGTGCTAACGCAGTGAATAACTCAAACTTAGGAAGGAGGCTTCTGATGTTAACGTGCAGAAAACCAAGGCTTTTACGGTTACAGAAGTCAACAAATGCTAGCTCCTGGGGAGTAGGAGTGATACTAGGGGCTGCAGGGCCTGGGTTAGCCTCTACATCACCAGAGGAACAGAGGAGGACTAGAATAAGGATACGGCTAAAGGCTTTAAGAACTGGTCTTCTAGTGCGTTGGGTACAGAGAATAAAGGGGGCAGATTTCCGGGCGTTGTAGAAAAGATTCAGGGCACTATGTACAGACAAGGATATGGAAGGATATCAGTACAGTGGAGGTAAACCTAAGCGTTGGGTAACAATGAAAGAGATAGCATCACTGGAGGCACCGATTGAGCCATTCTCGGCGTGTATGGGGGTTGGAACAAAGGAACTATTTGAAGCAGTTTGAGAGGGACTTGGGGTTCTACAGTGAAATTGTATAATAATAACTAACTGGAACAGCAATAGGCAAGGCATATTGACATGGGTAAGAGGCATAAAGCAATCACAGGTGTTATTAGAGAGAGCTAAGACAACAACTGATAATGGCGATAAAGTTTGGGCTGAGGCTAAACAGAATAAACAGGACAGGGTACCGTGTAAAGGAACAGTCCAGCGGGCATCAGCTGTGCAGCTGAGTGATCATAAGGTCCAGTGAACAGCAATATGTGAGTCCGAGAGCAGTTCAAATTGGTGCTTCAGCACAGCGAGCAGGAAGCATGGTTGTAGTTTGCGTGTGCTAGCGGGCCGGGGATAGTAGATGGATCTTCGTGGTCGTCGCAACAGGAAGCCTGTTGAAACCACAGACGATTACGTCGGCAGACCAGTCGTGATGGATCGGCAGGGCTCCGTGTCGACTCTAGGAGGTACCGTCCGGTTGACAGAGAGGTAGATAGCCAGGAGATGTGCTTGATTCAAGGCTAGCTCAAGGCTGATTAGCCAACAACAACGTTCATTTGGTTGCAGCTAGCTAGTTGCGATTATCCAGTGTTAAAGGTCCAGTGATTCAGTGATTCCGGCAGAAAATCCGATAGGTTCTGGGTCGATAACTCGCTGTGCAGACAGTGCAGACTGGCCGATAATAGTCCAGGCTAGAGCTGGCTGGTAGGTAGTGCAGGCCACGGACAATGGAGAAAAAGCCACTAACGGTGGCTAATAGCAAGTAGCTAGTTAGCTGGTTAGCTGGCTACTCCCGTCCGGTAGACAGAGAGGTAGATAGCCGGGACTAGCTCAAGGCTCAAGGTTAACTGGTGCTACGGGGGCAGTGGTGATTAGCCTACAGCAACATCCATTCGACATCCATTCGGTTGCGGCTAGCTATATCCGGTGTTAAGGTCCAGTGATTCAGTTATTCCGGCAGAAAATCTGATGTTCTGGGTGAAAACCGCTAACGGTGGCTAATAGCAAGTAGCTAGTTAGCTGGCTGGCTAGTTTCAACTGGGGATTCTAGATAAAGGTGAGTAAATAATAGAATCCGTTCTACATTGAGTGAGGCGGGTTGCGGGAAAGTATATTTAGTAGAAGGATGAAAAGTGTGATAGGGAAATATATACATAAAATACAACAATACATTTAAAAAAACTGGCTATTTACATGGACACACAAGAGAACACGACCGCACTGGCCACTTTAATAAATGGAAAACTAGTCACTTTAATAATGTCACTTAAATAATGTTTACATATCTTGCATTTCACATCTCATATGTACAGTGGGGAGAACAAGTATTTGATACACTGCCGATTTTGCAGGTTTTCTTACTTACAAAGCATGTAGAGGTCTGTAATTTTTATCATAGGTACACTTCAACTGTGAGAGACGGAATCTAAAACAAAAATCCAGAAAATCACATTGTATGATTTTTAAGTAATTAATTTGCATTTTATTGCATGACATAAGTATTTGATCACCTACCAACCAGTAAGAATTCCGGCTCTCACAGACCTGTTAGTTTTTCTTTAAGAAGCCCTCCTGTTCTCCACTCATTACCTGTATTAACTGCACCTGTTTGAACTTGTTACCTGTATAAAAGACAACTGTCCACACACTCAATCAAACAGACTCCAACCTCTCCACAATGGCCAAGACCAGAGAGCTGTGTAAGGACATCAGGGATAAAATTATAGACCTGCACAAGGCTGGGATGGGCTACAGGACAATAGGCAAGCAGCTTGGTGAGAAGGCAACAACTGTTGGCGCAATTATTAGAAAATGGAAGAAGTTCAAGATGACGGTCAATCACCCTCGGTCTGGGGCTCCATGCAAGATCTCACCTCGTGGGGCATCAATGATCATGAGGAAGGTGAGGGATCAGACCAGAACTACACGGCAGGACCTGGTCAATGACCTGAAGAGAGCTGGGACCACAGTCTCAAAGAAAACCATTAGTAACACACTACGCCGTCATGGATTAAAATCCTGCAGCGCACGCAAGGTCCCCCTGCTCAAGCCAGCGCATGTCCAGGCCCGTCTGAAGTTTGCCAATAACCATCTGGATGATCCAGAGGAGGAATGGGAGAAGGTCATGTGGTCTGATGAGACAAAAATAGAGCTTTTTGGTCTAAACTCCACTCGCCGTGTTTGGAGGAAGAAGAAGGATGAGTACAACCCCAAGAACACCATCCCAACCGTGAAGCATGGAGGTGGAAACATAATTCTTTGGGGATGCTTTTCTGCAAAGGGGACAGGGCGACTGCACCGTATTGAGGGGAGGATGGATGGGGCCATGTATCGCGAGATCTTGGCCAACAACCTCCTTCCCTCAGTAAGAGCATTGAAGATGGGTCGTTGCTGGGTCTTCCAGCATGACAACAACCCGAAACACACAGCCAGGGCAACTAAGGAGTGGCTCTGTAAGAAGCATCTCAAGGTCCTGGAGTGGCCTAGCCAGTCTCCAGACCTGAACCCAATAGAAAGTCTTTGGAGGGAGCTGAAAGTCCGTATTGCCCAGCGACAGCCCCGAAACCTGAAGGATCTGGAGAAGGTCTGTATGGAGGAGTGGGCCAAAATCCCTGCTGCAGTGTGTGCAAACCTGGTCAAGACCTACAGGAAACGTATGATCTCTGTAATTGCAAACAAAGGTTTCTGTACCAAATATTAAGTTCTGCTTTTCTGATGTATCAAATACTTATGTCATGCAATAAAATGCAAATTAATTACTTAAAAATCATACAATGTGATTTTCTGGATTTTTTAGATTCTGTCTCTCACAGTTGAAGTGTACCTATGATAAAAATTACAGACCTCTACATGCTTTGTAAGTAGGAAAACCTGCAAAATCGGCAGTGTATCAAATACTTGTTCTCCCCACTGTATATACTGTATTCTATACCATCAATTGCATCTTAGCCTATGACACTCTGATAATGACATTGGTCATCCATATATTTATATATTCTTATTCCATTCCTTTACTTAGATTTGTGTGTATTAGATATTTGTTGTGGAACTGTTAGATATTACTTGCTAGATATTGCTGCACTGTCGGAACTAGAAGTACAAGCATTTTGCTACACTCACAATAACATCTGCTAAACATGTGTATGTGACCAATACATTTGATTTGATTTGATTTGAAGAGTGGGGGTCAAAGAAGATGACGGTTCCACAAGAAGGGAGGGAGAGAGAATGGGGAAAGAAGGAGGGAGAGAGAGGATGGGAGGGGGGAATGAAGGAGGGAGAGAGAGGATGGGAGGGGGGAATGAAGGAGGGAGAGAGAGGATGGGAGGGGGGAATGAAGGAGGGAGAGAGAGGATGGGAGGGGGGAATGAAGGAGGGAGAGAGAGGATGGGAGGGGGGAATGAAGGAGGGAGAGAGAGGATGGGAGGGGGGAATGAAGGAGGGAGAGAGAGGATGGGAGGGGGGAATGAAGGAGGGAGAGAGAGGATGGGAGGGGGGAATGAAGGAGGGAGAGAGAGGATGGGAGGGGGGAATGAAGGAGGGAGAGAGAGGATGGGAGGGGGGAATGAAGGAGGGAGAGAGAGGATGGGAGGGGGGAATGAAGGAGGGAGAAAGAGGATGGGAGGGGGGAATGAAGGAGGGAGAGAGAGGATGGGAGGGGGGAATGAAGGAGGGAGAGAGAGGATGGGAGGGGGGAATGAAGGAGGGAGAGAGAGGATGGGAGGGGAAATGAAGGAGGGAGAGAGAGGATGGGAGGGGGGAATGAAGGAGGGAGAGAGAGGATGGGAGGGGGGAATGAAGGAGGGAGAGAGAAGATGGGAGGGGGGAATGAAGGAGGGAGAGAGAGGATGGGAGGGGGGAATGAAGGAGGGAGAGAGAGGATGGGAGGGGGGAATGAAGGAGGGAGAGACGGTGCTAATGGATTAACAGGCTTTTAACACCACCACCACCACCTCGCTCACCCTCACCCCCGACACACACACTCCCCCCCGACACACACCTCTCTTCCTATCTGGAGATGGCCTGTGGGCTGTAAGCATGTTCAGGCTGAGACACAAAGCTGAGGCCACCCTGCCTATCGATCACAATCCACACTCACCATTACTGTTACACACACACCACAGGAGTCAAAATATAGCATGAGGTGTGTGTGTTTGTGTGTGTGTGTGTTCCACCTCAGGGGAGCTTCTTATCCTCTTCTTCCAGTAGACAGCCTGGGGAGACCGAGCCAATGGCAGGTCTACAGGTCACAACAAGCTCTGATCATCAGTTCTCTCTCTGGAGAATAGAGGAGAGGGGACTCTCATTCTATAGGGGACTTATTGGAACATGTAAATTATTTATCATTTATTTACACCCCCAGTAGGTTTACAACTCTCATTCTCTGGTCCAGGGTTAGGTGTTTCAGTAAGCTTACTTTAGTGAAGGTCAGCACCGTGGTAGGATAACCTGATCCTAAATAAATTATTAAGTGTAGGAAATCTGGACCAACCACCTTCTAAATAGGCAAAGAACAAACTTTTACCACACAATTAGGGGTAGAGACCTCCCACGAGACTCAATAACGTTCACTGTACTGCAGTACAGTTCCATTACCTGTTAATGTAATTTGTCCAGTGCATGTAGCAGTATTTGGTTGGGTTTAAATTGATTCTACAGATAGTTTTTTGAAGTCATATCTGGAGGTTTGGGGGAGTTGACTGTGGCCCTAGGCCCCCATTGATAGTCTATGTGTGTTAATGTTGAACAATGTTCTAGATTAGAACCTTGATGGGCTAATCGACCGTTAGCTCTATCCCCTCCCACCGGCCCACACAGCCAATGGAGCGACAGAGATGAATGATCTCTTAGACCTGTGTGCTCACATCAGCCAATCAGATACCTTGCTCTCAAGAGGAGTGCTCAAGAGGATGCCCTTGAGCACTCCAACACACACACACACACACACACACACACAAACACACACTGGCTACACACTGGTCACGCTCAAAGGGCAGCGTGTCGCTCCGTCTGGATGTTTATGGTTTCCCAGAAAAAGCAAATCACCACGGCAACAGCTGGGTGGATTTACGACCGCAGCCCTGTCTCCCACCCTTAGACAAACCATGTATCACGCTTACACAGTTCACACTTACACACAGTCATATACATTCATAGTAGTTTGTATGCACAAACACACATGCACACTCCTACACACACCACACACACACCACACACACATAAATGACATTTCATTTCAATAGAGCACAATGTTATAAGGGTTGCTGTATCAGATATAATGGCTGATTTAGGGGCGAGCTTCCATGTACAGTGGGGGAAAAAAGTATTTAGTCAGCCACCAATTGTGCAAGTTCTCCCACTTAAAAAGATGAGAGAGGCCTGTAATTTTCATCATAGGTACACGTCAACTATGACAGACAAAATGAGAAAAAAAATCCAGAAAATCACATTGTAGGACTTTTAATGAATTTATTTGCAAATTATGGTGGAAAATAAGTATTTGGTCAATAACAAAAGTTTCTCAAAACTTTGTTATATACCCTTTGTTGTCAATGACACAGGTCAAACATTTTCTGTAAGTCTTCACAAGGTTTTCACACACTGTTGCTGGTATTTTGGCCCATTCCTCCATGCAGATCTCCTCTAGAGCAGTGATGTTTTGGGGCTGTCGCTGGGCAACACAGACTTTCAACTCCCTCCAAAGATTTTCTATGGGGTTGAGATCTGGAGACTGGCTAGGCCACTCCAGGACCTTGAAATGCTTCTTACGAAGCCACTCCTTCGTTGCCCGAGCGGTGTGTTTGGGATCATTGTCATGCTGAAAGACCCAGCCACGTTTCATCTTCAATGCCCTTGCTGATGGAAGGAAGTTTTCACTCAAAATCTCATGATACATGGCCCCATTCATTCTTTCCTTTACACGAATCAGTCGTCCTGGTCCCTTTGCAGAAAAACAGCCCCAAAGCATGATGTTTCCACCCCCATGCTTCACAGTAGGTATGGTGTTCTTTGGATGCAACTCAGCATTCTTTGTCCTCCAAACACGACGAGTTGAGTTTTTACCAAAAAGTTCTATTTTGGTTTCATCTGACCATATGCCATTCTCCCAATCCTCTTCTGGATCATCCAATGCACTCTAGCAAACTTCAGACGGGCCTGGACATGTACTGGCTTAAGCAGGGGGACACGTCTGGCACTGCAGGATTTGAGTCCCTGGCGGCGTAGTGTGTTACTGATGGTAGGCTTTGTTACTTTGGTCCCAGCTCTCTGCAGGTCATTCACTAGGTCCCCCCGTGTGGTTCTGGGAATTTTGCTCACCGTTCTTGTGATCATTTTGACCCCACGGGGTGAGATCTTGCTTGGAGCCCCAGATCGAGGGAGATTATCAGTGGTCTTGTATGTCTTCCATTTCCTAATAATTGCTCCCACAGTTGATTTCTTCAAACCAAGCTGCTTACCTATTGCAGATTCAGTCTTCCCAGCCTGGTGCTGGTCTACAATTTTGTTTCTGGTGTCCTTTGACAGCTCTTTGGTCTTGGCCATAGTGGTTTGGAGTGTGACTGTTTGAGGTTGTGGACAGGTGACTTTTATACTGACAACAACTTCAAACAGGTGCCATTAATACAGGTAACGAGTGGAGGACAGAGGAGCCTCTTAAAGAAGAAGTTACAGGTCTGTGAGAGCCAGAAATCTTGCTTGTTTGTAGGTGACCAAATACTTATTTTCCACCATAATTTGCAAATAAATTCACAAAAAATCCTACAATGTGATTTTCTGGAATTTTTTCCCTCAATTTGTCTGTCATAGTTGACGTGTACCTATGATGAAAATTACAGGCCTCTCTCATCTTTTTAAGTGGGAGAACTTGCACAATTGGTGGCTGACTAAATACTTTTTTTCCCCCATTGTATGTGGTGGAAACAGCTGGGTAATTGAGAGACAACAAGATCACTAGTCCACTCATAATGATTTGAGGAGGATGACACCATAGAAAATATAATCTAGATCTATTTCTATGGATGACACTGGCATTGGCTTGGCATGTAGAGTGTGCATCGTTGTGTCATCAGTCTTAGAATGTGTAGTCCAACTCTACTCCTGAAAATTCTATTCCAAGCAATGCACAGCTTAGAATGCTGGAGTAATTCAACATTCCACCATTAAACTCTACTTTTGTGTACAGTTTGATGTCACAATCAATATGTCATTCCCCGCATTATGACATCACACGTCAATCCTATTTAAACAGCAGCACAACGCCAACGAGAGACACTGAAGAAACATTTGAAACCAGTTCCTGCTATTCAAGTGTGTTGCATTGAACATTGATACTTGCAGACAAGAGGACCATCATGGCTCCTCTCACTTCCCTGGGGGTTTTATTGGGGCTGTTCCTGGTCCTTATACCCCCGGCCCAGGGTGAAGTGTTCGCCAGCACCCCTAGGAAGACCATACAATATCACAGTAAGCCGTTATCTGTTTACATCATTGCATGTAGAGAAATGCATATTTTCCACTCAACTAAAGTGAGGCTTGCTTATATGGCAACTTAGTTTAGTACTTTTGCTCAATATAAAGCATAATCTAATATGATACAAAGCCATCCAAAAGGGTTCTTCGGCTGTCCCCATGGGAGAACCCTTTGAAGAATCCTTGTACAACCCGCTGTGGAAAGGGTTCTACCTGGAACCCAAAATTCAAAAGGCAGTCGCACATCTGAGATATCCTTTTTGCAGGTGCATGGTAACAGTTGAATAAGATGAGAAAAAAAAGAAGAAACGCATACTTGATAGTATCACTGCTCTTTAATAAGCTTTACGTATTTTTTTTAACTAGGCAAGTCAGTTATGAACAAATTCTTATTTACAATGATGGCCTACACCGGCCAAACCCGGACGGCCACAGCCTGGAACCGAACCAGGGGGTCTGTAGTGACGCCTCAAGCACTGAGATGCAGCGGTCTCGCGTCTTAGACCGCTGCACTACTCGGGAGCCCCCCTTCAAGGCCTTCAAGGCCTTCGTTAGAGCTTTTGTGAGTTTTTTAAATTAGCACCCTTATGTAGAGAACCCCACCCACATCCGTTCCACGCATCGAATGGGGTTGGAGTCGAGGGAAAACAAGTAAGCTCTACCAAATATAACAATGTGCATTTCATAAATATTATAATACAGTGTGTACATAAAACGTATTGAACACGTCTGTAAAACCACAATGATGACATCGACCCACTAAGCAAGTTTTCATAAATCATTGGGTACAGCGCAAGAAACACTTCAGTGGAATCTGAAATGGGGGCATTAATTCATGTTCATATTAACAACATAACATACATTGGCATTTCATCATTAAGACCTTTAGGAAATAACGTCTGGAGGTTGAAAAAACAAAAACATTATCTTTTGCTCAGAGTATTATTTATATCACCTCCCCTGTCTGATATCTTAACTTTCTCTATGCCACAAAATCTAAAAAACATTATCTTTTGCTCAGAGTATTATTTATATCACCTCCCCTGTCTGATATCTTAACTTTCTCTATGCCACAAAATCTAAAGGTAGAAATGTCATGTTTTAGGCCATTCAAATGCACTGCGACTGGATAATCCCTGTCGTTTCTCCTGATTGAACTTTTATATTCACTAATTCTCTGTTTGAGAGAACGAGAGGTTTTACCTACATAACACAGCCCACATGGACATTTAATCATGTAGATAACATAGGTGGTGGAGCACGTAATAATGTCATTTATTTGGAACCGTTTTCCTGTACGTGGGGTCGCAGAAATATTCACAGTTCATAATATTGTTGCACTGTGCGCAACCTCTGCATTTATAACTACCATTCGAAAGAGGTCGTAAAAGAGCCTGGCTGATTTTCTTTTGTGGCTGGCAGTTGGCATGGACCAATTTATCGCGTCAATAGCGACCTCTCCTATATACAATAAGTGGTGGATTCTTAAATTCAGCTGGCAGAAGCTGGGTCCGATGATAAAACATGCCAGTGTTTCTTGACAGCATCTCCCACTTTTCGCGAGTTCAAAGTATATGTGGTGGTGAACATTACATAATGTTCTTTAGCTCTAAGTGGGTCTTTTTTTTGTAGCAGATCATCTCGTGTTTTCCCAAATACCAAATTAAGAGCTTCATTCACACATTGTGGAGAGTAGCCTCTTAGAAACCTATTGCGCATTTCCGCTGCTTTTTCTTGATAGTCCTCTGTGGAGTGGCAAATACGGCGCAGTCTGAAAAACTGGCTTCTTGGAAGTGCTCTTTTTAATGGCTCAGGGTGGAAGCTGTCCCCTTGTAATATAGTATTTCTGTTGTAAACAGGGTTCCATTTGATTTCTCAATCCACATATTGAGGTAATGAACACGTTTAGTGTCACATTCAATAGTGAATTTCAGATTGGGGTCAATGTCATTGAGTAATGACATAAAGTCTGACAGCTCTTCTCCCGTTCCTCCCCATATGCAAAAAATGTCGTCAATATATCGATACCACTTCAGGACTTTATTCAAAAATGGATTTTCGTTTTCATTTTTAACAAAACGTTCTTCAAAAAGACCCACATAAAGGTTAGCATAGCTCAGAGCGAATGTGGAGCCCATCGATGTTCCATTCGTTTGGAGGTAGTATTCATCATCAAACCTGAAATAGTTATACTAAAAACATATTCAGCCAGCTCTAGAATAAAGTTTGTTGGTGGGTATTTGTTAGTATCTCGGTCTCTCAAATATCTCGGTCCCCCCCCCCCCCCCCAAAAAAAAATACAGTCTTCTGTTAATCCCGATATTGGTGAGATCTTGTTAATGAAGTCTACTGAGTCTTTCACATATGATGGCAATGCTTGCACATGAGATTTAATAAAACGTTTACGAAGTTCGACAATTGGCTCTAGCATTGAGCCTATTCCTGCAACCACTGGTCTGCCTGGATAATTAATTGCCTTGTGTTTTAGGTTTGTGTAATTTCTGCATAATTTACAGGCGTGGAGGTATGGCACATTTGCAGCAAAGGTATTCATATTCAGGTTTTGAGATACAGTTGTTTAATAGGGCTTGCTCCAGATGAGAGCATATATCCCTTTGGAACCCCTGTGTTGGATCAACACTCAGTTTGTCTGCAGATTTGATAACCAAAGATGAATCTTTCATTAGTTCATTAAGTGCCTGTTCTTATGTCCTAGTGAGGTTCTTCATGTGGTTTGTCTTTCTCGTATATACTGACATGGCTTCTTATTCGACTAACCTACAACAGGTATTAATCGTGGAGTTGTTAACTTTAGGACAGAATTTGCTTTTGGGCTTAAAATGGGTAACAGTTCTTTGTTGGGTTTCTAGGCCAGAAACAGTGTTTTGAGAAATATGTGCTTAAGTTTAATCTTGCAAAATAATTTAAACAGATCTACACGGCCTGTGTCCTCACCCACTCTTTGACCACTTGCCTCTCCCACATCGTTTATTTTATTTAGTGGAGTCTTGTTGTACTGCTTTCGGGCTAAAACATCAGTCTGTGTACGATGGTAGCTGGAGTCGCTGTCTGTAGGGAATTCGCTCTCAGTGGATGCCTCTGTGTCTGCGTTTCCATGGAACTATCTGGAACCCAAAAGGGTTCTTCAAAGGGTTCTCCCATGGGGAGACAGCCAAATAACCCTTTCAGGTTTTTAGATATAACCGTGTTTCTAAGAGTGTAGTCTAGTTAATATTGTTGGTAACAGCATTCATAAAGACTATATAAAAGCATTTAGGCCCATAAAGAGTATTTAAACATAGAGCATTATGCCTCTTTATGTCGTGAACACATGCTTTATGAACGCTACATACAACCACTCTAGGTAAAGTGTTACCATATTGTTTTTCTGTTTAGATGCTAAGATTTTCAGAGAGAATGGCATTTCGAACTATTCAACATTGATGTTGAGAGAGGACATAGGTATCCTTTTCATTGGTGCTAGAGACGCTGTATACGCCCTGGACCTTGAGGACATCTCCTCGAAAAAGGCTGGGGTAAGGAATTCAGTCTAAT
The DNA here is from genome assembly GCF_964263955.1 of Coregonus lavaretus. Lineage (NCBI taxonomy): Eukaryota > Metazoa > Chordata > Actinopteri > Salmoniformes > Salmonidae > Coregonus > Coregonus lavaretus. The sequence goes on from NW_028157791.1 coordinate 63,050, forward strand.
CAAGCTCTTGTATGTCAATACAGCCATACATTATTGTCTGGTCTCTAGAGCATGCTTGCTGTATGTTAATTTGAAGCTTTCTGTTGCCGCAGGTCTACTGGCAGGTCTCAGAGGAGCAGGAAACGTCCTGCAAGAGCAAGGGGAAAAATTCAGTAAGTGGATTGTATGATGGATCATCGCACCTCACAGAGAACTTTCTGAAGCAATATACCGATAGATGTTTTAGAAACAAACCACATCATCATCCCGATCTTATCCTATTCCAGATGGAATGTCAAAACTACATCAAGACACTTGAGACTCTCGACGATGGCAGGATGTTGGTGTGTGGCACCAACGCGTACAACCCCACATGTGACTATATGGTTAGTATAACCTGGTCAGGACAGAACATCTCTACTGTTGTTTCACACTACATATCATGTGACTGTGGACCGTTGTCATATCCTGGTTGTTTACACTGAACTAACTGCACACACACATAGCACACCTACCCTCTGTCTTTCTGTGAGGGGCCCAACTACCTTTCAAAGTGGTTATAAATGTACACCTCCACATCACAACCAAACATGTACTGTGATCTCCAACAGACCTACGCAAACGGAACGTTGACCCTGGAAGGGGAGAAGGAAGATGGACGAGGGAAAGTTCCCTTTGACCCCTTCCAGAGGTCAACCTCGGTCATGGTTGGTGAGTACGGCTGCTTTCTGACATCTACAGTACCTCCCCACGAGGACGGAGTAGTGCACCCACTATTAGAAATGAAACGACCATAAATAAAGTGTTGAAAACAAATGGACCCACACTGAAAGTTGTGTTAGTGATCTAAAATGCATTACTGATTAACTTAATTCAATTCTTTACAGTCTTTAGAGATTGATTATTTCAGTTCTGATGACTGTCATTGTTCCTCATCTATCAGGGACAGAACTTTATTCAGCCACAGAGGTCAACTTCCTGGGTACTGAGCAGGTGTTCCAGCGTCATTCCTTCCCGGCTATGAGGACCGAACACAGACAGTCCTGGCTTAACAGTAAACTCCTACCCCTCTGTTTTAAATGTAGTACTCACTGTCAACTACAGAATACTGTGACAATGTGTTGAAACATTTATTGATGCATAACTAAACAGACACCTGAATATGGACATTCCACAGAGAGATATAACCGTTTTAAATGTCTTTCTTTATTCAATATGCCTTAAATGATGGATCCCAAGTGGCATTATGTCTGTGTTTTCAATCTCATTGAGAAAACTGAACTGTGTCTTTTTACAGAGCCCTTCTTCGTACAGTTGGACTTCGTCCCCGAGAGCATTAACAACCTCAATGGGGACGACGATAAAGTCTATATGTTCTTTAGTGAGGAGGCCATGGAGTTTAACCTGCCAGACCAGATCAGGGTGTCTCGTGTGGCGCGGGTCTGCAAGGTACACTTGTATAAAATGCTCTAAAAGTCATCATCTGATGTGACAGTTGAATAAGAATGTAATATAAATGTGTTGGCTCCACCGCAGAGATCATATTCAATTTAAAGAACGTTCATGTCCATTCTAGTGTTCTAATTCCTAATTCTGTGGGCTCCACTGACACCGAGCATGTCTCCCTCCCTGTGGTTGGTTGGTGTGCAGGGGGATATGGGCGGCCTGAGAACCCTGCAGCAGAAGTGGACGTCCTACCTGAAGGCCCGTCTGGACTGCCCGGTGCCCTTGGAACCTAGCCTGCCAGCCATCATTCAGGATGTCTTCCTCCTGAAAGACCAGGATTGGAGGAAGAGCGTGTTTTACGCTGTTTTCAGCCCGCAGACGTGAGTTCTACCATTTCTTTATTAGTACAGTCAGAAATTCTATACTGTCAAATCTGTAAAATAATTATCAGTTGTAGGGAAACTCAAATATGAGCATTCTATGAGAGAGATTCTGAAGTGATATTGAAATAATGAAAAGTGTTTTGATGATTATAGGACCACATCGGACCTCTCTACTGTGTGTGCGTTCAGCGTGGCTGACATTGGGAAAGTCTTCGCTGAGCATCGGTATCTGACTCCGGTGACAATAGAGTCAGAAACAAGGTGGGTTACCCACACTGAACAGGAGCCTGTCCCACGACCTGGAGCGGTGAGTACTAACATGATTTATGGATTATTTAATTAAATTCTCATTGATTAACTTCTTCCAGACATAAGTGTCATGTAACAGTATTGTATCTATGTTCCTCTACAGTGCACAATTATTGTCCAAAACACAATCCCAAATGGTACCCTGTTCCCTACTGTACAAAGTGTACTACTTTTGAACAAAACCTTACGAGCCCTGGTAAAAAGTAGTGCACTATATAGGGAACAGGGTGCCATTTGGGACACAACCGTAGTTTCAAGAGTACTTCCATCATAATTATAGACCTACAGTATATTTGACCTATCTCTCATAGTTCAAACGTCTCATCAACTCTCTGGTCATGTTGTTGTTAAAGTGTATGAACAATGCTGCGCGGGACCTCGGGATGGAGCACTCGCTGGACCTCCCTGACAAGACCCTGCAGTTCGTCCGTGACCGGCCACTCATGGAGGGGGCAGTGCCTCCGCTGACCGGGGGTCCACTGGTGCTGCAGAGGGGAGCCAAGTTCTCAGTGATTGTGGTGGACAGAGTCAAGGCCGTGGATGGAGAAATCTACCACGTTATGTTTATTGGAACAGGTACTGACTATTCACAGACCTTGATCATCCCAATACACACATTGTTCTGTGCTTGTGGCAGTGATTACTCTCTATATATGTGTATTCATGTACTGTGTGTGTATATATGAGAATTTGATTCTGACAAAGAAAATCCCTCAATGTCACTGTTGGCACTAGAGAGTAACTGAAGTGCCCTGCTCCCTGACAGAGGAAGGCAAGGTGCAGAAGGTTGTGCGGTACGCTGGTGGTGACACGGTCATCATCGAGGAGATCCGGATCTTCCAGACTCCGGAGCCTATCAAAGTGCTGTGTCTCTCCGCGGTAATAATAATATAATAATAATATGCCATTTAGCAGATGCTTTTATCCAAAGCGACTTACAGTCATGCGTGCATACATTTTTTTTTGTGTATGGGTGGTCCCGGGGATCGAACCCACTACCTTAGCATTACAAGCGCCGTGCTCTACCAGCTGAGCTACAGAGGACCACACATTTAGTGCAAAACGTTGTTATGAGTTTATGAGAAGCTAACACTGGTGGTTTAATAATCAGTGTGTGTTTTTCTCTAGGGACAGCTCTATGCCGGCTCAGAGTCTGGAGTGGTCCAGATTCCGGTTAGGGACTGTGGTCGGTATGGGTCCTGTCTGGACTGTATCCTGGCCAGAGATCCCTACTGTGCCTGGCAGACCACCTCAGCTACCTGTTCGTCTGTCTCCAACTCACCCACTGACTCCAGGTAGGATCCTACTAAACTCTACAGCACTTTCACTCTAGAATAACCACTGTCTGCATGTACAATTGGAACAAATATGATTTCAAATGTCCTTTGGCTAACAGGAGTTCTTGCTTTATCTTTCAGGAACATGTACCAAAGCCTTATACATGTGGATGCCTCAATGTGCCCCCGATCAGGTAGGTTTATTTCTCAACTAGTGAAATACAGTGATGTTCGGCAGCACAAAGTTCAGCAAGTACCAGCAAGGTTTTGAGATACAGTTGTTTAATAGGGCTTGCTCCAGATGAGAGCATATATCCCTTTGGAACCCCTGTGTTGGATCAACACTCAGTTTGTCTGCAGATTTGATAACCAAAGATGAATCTTTCATTAGTTCATTAAGTGACTGTTCTTATGTCCTAGTGAGGTTCTTCATGTGGTTTGTCTTTCTCGTATATACTGACATGGCTTCTTATTCGACTAACCTACAACAGGTATTAATCGTGGAGTTGTTAACTTTAGGACAGAATTTGCTTTTGGGCTTAAAATGGGTAACAGTTCTTTGTTGGGTTTCTAGGCCAGAAACAGTGTTTTGAGAAAACATGTGCTTAAGTTTAATCTTGCAAAATAATTTAAACAGATCTACACGGCCTGTGTTCCTCACCCACTCTTTGACCACTTGCCTCTCCCACATCGTTTATTTTATTTAGTGGAGTCTTGTTGTACTGCTTTCGGGCTAAAACATCAGTCTGTGTACGATGGTAGCTGGAGTCGCTGTCTGTAGGGAATTCGCTCTCAGTGGATGCCTCTGTGTCTGCGTTTCCATGGAACTATCTGGAACCCAAAAGGGTTCTTCAAAGGGTTCTCCCATGGGGAGACAGCCAAATAACCCTTTCAGGTTTTTAGATATAACCGTGTTTCTAAGAGTGTAGTCTAGTTAATATTGTTGGTAACAGCATTCATAAAGACTATATAAAAGCATTTAGGCCCATAAAGAGTATTTAAACATAGAGCATTATGCCTCTTTATGTCGTGAACACATGCTTTATGAACGCTACATACAACCACTCTAGGTAAAGTGTTACCATATTGCTTTTCTGTTTAGATGCTAAGATTTTCAGAGAGAATGGCATTTCGAACTATTCAACATTGATGTTGAAAGAGGACATAGGTATCCTTTTCATTGGTGCTAGAGACGCTGTATACGCCCTGGACCTTGAGGACATCTCCTCGAAAAAGGCTGGGGTAAGGAATTCAGTCTAATCAAGCTCTTGTATGTCAATACAGCCATACATTATTGTCTGGTCTCTAGAGCATGCTTGCTGTATGTTAATTTGAAGCTTTCTGTTGCCGCAGGTCTACTGGCAGGTCTCAGAGGAGCAGGAAACGTCCTGCAAGAGCAAGGGGAAAAATTCAGTAAGTGGATTGTATGATGGATCATCGCACCTCACAGAGAACTCTCTGAAGCAATATACCGATAGATGTTTTAGAAACAAACCACATCATCATCCCGATCTTATCCTATTCCAGATGGAATGTCAAAACTACATCAAGACACTTGAGACTCTCGACGATGGCAGGATGTTGGTGTGTGGCACCAACGCGTACAACCCCACATGTGACTATATGGTTAGTATAACCTGGTCAGGACAGAACATCTCTACTGTTGTTTCACACTACATATCATGTGACTGTGGACCGTTGTCATATCCTGGTTGTTTACACTGAACTAACTGCACACACACATAGCACACCTACCCTCTGTCTTTCTGTGAGGGGCCCAACTACCTTTCAAAGTGGTTATAAATGTACACCTCCACATCACAACCAAACATGTACTGTGATCTCCAACAGACCTACGCAAACGGAACGTTGACCCTGGAAGGGGAGAAGGAAGATGGACGAGGGAAAGTTCCCTTTGACCCCTTCCAGAGGTCAACCTCGGTCATGGTTGGTGAGTACGGCTGCTTTCTGACATCTACAGTACCTCCCCACGAGGACGGAGTAGTGCACCCACTATTAGAAATGAAACAACCATAAATAAAGTGTTGAAAACAAATGGACCCACACTGAAAGTTGTGTTAGTGATCTAAAATGCATTACTGATTAACTTAATTCAATTCTTTACAGTCTTTAGAGATTGATTATTTCAGTTCTGATGACTGTCATTGTTCCTCATCTATCAGGGACAGAACTTTATTCAGCCACAGAGGTCAACTTCCTGGGTACTGAGCAGGTGTTCCAGCGTCATTCCTTCCCGGCTATGAGGACCGAACACAGACAGTCCTGGCTTAACAGTAAACTCCTACCCCTCTGTTTTAAATGTAGTACTCACTGTCAACTACAGAATACTGTGACAATGTGTTGAAACATTTATTGATGCATAACTAAACAGACACCTGAATATGGACATTCCACAGAGAGATATAACCGTTTTAAATGTCTTTCTTTATTCAATATGCCTTAAATGATGGATCCCAAGTGGCATTATGTCTGTGTTTTCAATCTCATTGAGAAAACTGAACTGTGTCTTTTTACAGAGCCCTTCTTCGTACAGTTGGACTTCGTCCCCGAGAGCATTAACAACCTCAATGGGGACGACGATAAAGTCTATATGTTCTTTAGTGAGGAGGCCATGGAGTTTAACCTGCCAGACCAGATCAGGGTGTCTCGTGTGGCGCGGGTCTGCAAGGTACACTTGTATAAAATGCTCTAAAAGTCATCATCTGATGTGACAGTTGAATAAGAATGTAATATAAATGTGTTGGCTCCACCGCAGAGATCATATTCAATTTAAAGAACGTTCATGTCCATTCTAGTGTTCTAATTCCTAATTCTGTGGGCTCCACTGACACCGAGCATGTCTCCCTCCCTGTGGTTGGTTGGTGTGCAGGGGGATATGGGCGGCCTGAGAACCCTGCAGCAGAAGTGGACGTCCTACCTGAAGGCCCGTCTGGACTGCCCGGTGCCCTTGGAACCTAGCCTGCCAGCCATCATTCAGGATGTCTTCCTCCTGAAAGACCAGGATTGGAGGAAGAGCGTGTTTTACGCTGTTTTCAGCCCGCAGACGTGAGTTCTACCATTTCTTTATTAGTACAGTCAGAAATTCTATACTGTCAAATCTGTAAAATAATTATCAGTTGTAGGGAAACTCAAATATGAGCATTCTATGAGAGAGATTCTGAAGTGATATTGAAATAATGAAAAGTGTTTTGATGATTATAGGACCACATCGGACCTCTCTACTGTGTGTGCGTTCAGCGTGGCTGACATTGGGAAAGTCTTCGCTGAGCATAGGTATCTGACTCCGGTGACAATAGAGTCAGAAACAAGGTGGGTTACCCACACTGAACAGGAGCCTGTCCCACGACCTGGAGCGGTGAGTACTAACATGATTTATGGATTATTTAATTAAATTCTCATTGATTAACTTCTTCCAGACATAAGTGTCATGTAACAGTATTGTATCTATGTTCCTCTACAGTGCACAATTATTGTCCAAAACACAATCCCAAATGGTACCCTGTTCCCTACTGTACAAAGTGTACTACTTTTGAACAAAACCTTACGAGCCCTGGTAAAAAGTAGTGCACTATATAGGGAACAGGGTGCCATTTGGGACACAACCGTAGTTTCAAGAGTACTTCCATCATAATTATAGACCTACAGTATATTTGACCTATCTCTCATAGTTCAAACGTCTCATCAACTCTCTGGTCATGTTGTTGTTAAAGTGTATGAACAATGCTGCGCGGGACCTCGGGATGGAGCACTCGCTGGACCTCCCTGACAAGACCCTGCAGTTCGTCCGTGACCGGCCACTCATGGAGGGGGCAGTGCCTCCGCTGACCGGGGGTCCACTGGTGCTGCAGAGGGGAGCCAAGTTCTCAGTGATTGTGGTGGACAGAGTCAAGGCCGTGGATGGAGAAATCTACCACGTTATGTTTATTGGAACAGGTACTGACTATTCACAGACCTTGATCATCCCAATACACACATTGTTCTGTGCTTGTGGCAGTGATTACTCTCTATATATGTGTATTCATGTACTGTGTGTGTATATATGATAATTTGATTCTGACAAAGAAAATCCCTCAATGTCACTGTTGGCACTAGAGAGTAACTGAAGTGCCCTGCTCCCTGACAGAGGAAGGCAAGGTGCAGAAGGTTGTGCGGTACGCTGGTGGTGACACGGTCATCATCGAGGAGATCCGGATCTTCCAGACTCCGGAGCCTATCAAAGTGCTGCGTCTCTCCGCGGTAATAATAATATAATAATAATATGCCATTTAGCAGACGCTTTTATCCAAAGCGACTTACAGTCATGCGTGCATACATTTTTTTTTGTGTATGGGTGGTCCCGGTGATCGAACCCACTACCTTAGCATTACAAGCGCCGTGCTCTACCAGCTGAGCTACAGAGGACCACACATTTAGTGCAAAACGTTGTTATGAGTTTATGAGAAGCTAACACTGGTGGTTTAATAATCAGTGTGTGTTTTTCTCTAGGGACAGCTCTATGCCGGCTCAGAGTCTGGAGTGGTCCAGATTCCGGTTAGGGACTGTGGTCGGTATGGGTCCTGTCTGGACTGTATCCTGGCCAGAGATCCCTACTGTGCCTGGCAGACCACCTCAGCTACCTGTTCGTCTGTCTCCAACTCACCCACTGACTCCAGGTAGGATCCTACTAAACTCTACAGCACTTTCACTCTAGAATAACCACTGTCTGCATGTACAATTGGAACAAATATGATTTCAAATGTCCTTTGGCTAACAGGAGTTCTTGCTTTATCTTTCAGGAACATGTACCAAAGCCTTATACATGTGGATGCCTCAATGTGCCCCCGATCAGGTAGGTTTATTTCTCAACTAGTGAAATACTGTGATGTTCGGCAGCACAAAGTTCAGCAAGTACCAACATGAAGTAGGCTACAGGCCAAGTTAAGGGCAAACATTCGGTCACTGACTCTTCCCCCCCCATTGTGCATGTGTTGTTTCCATTCCCTGTGGAGCCAGTTCCATTCCCATTCATTGTTGGGAGCTCCATCCACCTGCCGTGCCAACCAGCATCCAACCTGGCACAGGTGTCCTGGCACTTTGCTAGGCAGCCCCTCCAGCTGAGAGACAGGTACCGGATGTTAGGCCAGGACTTGTTGATAGCGAGGGCTGTACCTTCAGACGCTGGTCGGTACACCTGCCAGAGTCTGGAGGAGGTCAAAGGTCGACTCTACACCAGGACAGAGACTGCCTACATCCCGGAGGCCACAAAGACTCTTCTGGTCCTGCAGATATGTATGGTTGTGCTGTGTGTAGTGCTGTGGGCTGTGGTCCTCTGGAGTGTCAGGAACCACTTCAGACGCAAGGTCAGAGTTCACCCAAGAGGACCGGGTCAGAACAACAACAACAACAGGAGAACACGCTCTGGTTGTGTCCCTGGGTGTAATGTGAACAACAGTCACACCATCATCACCATTGAGGCCATGGCGGAGCAACAGCCAGAGAGGGTAGCTGTTGCTCTCCTGTCCATGATCCTGCGGTCTCTGATGCTCTGGAACATCCGCAGAGATCAGTTGAGCCACAGAGTCATCAGGATGGAGGAGGGGCTCCTTGAGCACACGTCACCCTCTAACAGCTCATCTGACGTAGTTATCGACATGGGTGACATCTGAGCTGGGACTAATAACTATGACCAGGGGTGCGTTCAGTTCGATTCAATGTTTGTTATGTTGCGTGACGGTTTGTACTGAACGACACGTTTCCCCAAAACGGTGCCCAACATTCTTCAACAGCCTTTGAGGTACGTTTGCTCCCGTTTTGGGCCACCATAATCACACCGTTCTTTAGCTGGTCGTTCAGTACAGTACCGTTTCCGTTGAATTAATCATTGAAAAGCATTCTGTCGTACTGACAGCAGCCCTAGAGTCACCAGCACCATCCTTTAGTTGTAGTCTCCCATTGTTTTCCACTTAAGATCCTTGTGTTGAATGTTTTTTTGTATTTTCATGTTTGTACAGTCATTAAATATTGCAAATATTATGTATCTGTCTACACAAGTTTTTT
>NW_028157791.1:75000-90020 GCF_964263955.1 Coregonus lavaretus
AACAATGACGTGACCTTTTCCTGCTGTCCTTCCTTAGGAGGAATACACCCCCCCCCCCCCACACACACACACCTTTCTCTCTATTTCAGACAACCCTTTTATCTCCTAGTTTAGGAAACATGACTCACAGCCAAAGACCGCATCCTCCATGAGAACTGAAGGAACTGGAACGGTGTCAGCAACATGGTGGAAGCTCCTTTCTGCCCATGGGGTGTTACTGCTCTAAGTGCAATGTATTACCAGTCTAGGGTTAGGGTTGAGGGTTAGGGTTGAGGGTTAGGGTTAGGGTTGAGGGTTAGGGTTGAGGCTAGGGTTAGGGTTGAGGGTTAGGGTTGAGGCTAGGGTTAGGGTTGAGGGTTAGGGTTGAGGCTAGGGTTAGGGTTGAGGGTTAGGGTTGAGGCTAGTGTTAGGGTTACTGCTCTTAGTACAATATATTACCGGGTTAGGGTTGAGGCTAGGGTTAGGGTTACTGCCGTATGTACAATATAGTAGCACTCTAGGGTTAGGATTGAGGCTAGGGTTAGGGTTGAGGGTTAGGGCTGAGGCTGGGGTGAGGGTTGAGGGTTAGGGTTGAGGCTAGGGTAAAGGTTGAGGCTAAGGGTTGGTCCTCTGTAGCTCAGCTGGTAGAGCACGGCGCTTGTAACGCCAGGGTAGTGGGTTCGATCCCCGGGACCACCCATACACAAAAAATGTATGCCCGCACTGACTCCTCTCCTAGTCCTATGAAACACTGACTCCTCTCCTAGTCCTATGAAACACTGACTCCTCTACTAGTCCTATGAAACACTGACTCCTCTCCTAGTCCTATGAAACACTGACTCCTCTACTAGTCCTATGAAACACTGACTCCTCTACTAGTCCTATGAAACACTGACTCCTCTCCTAGTCCTATGAAACACTGACTCCTCTCCTAGTCCTATGAAACACTGACTCCTCTCCTAGTCCTATGAAACACTGACTCCTCTACTAGTCCTATGAAACACTGACTCCTCTCCTAGTCCTATGAAACACTGACTCCTCTACTAGTCCTATGAAACACTGACTCCTCTCCTAGTCCTATGAAACACTGACTCCTCTACTAGTCCTATGAAACACTGACTCCTCTCCTAGTCCTATGAAACACTGACTCCTCTACTAGTCCTATGAAACACTGACTCCTCTCCTAGTCCTATGAAACACTGACTCCTCTCCTAGTCCTATGAAACACTGACTCCTCTCCTAGTCCTATGAAACACTGACTCCTCTCCTAGTCCTATGAAACACTGACTCCTCTCCTAGTCCTATGAAACACTGACTCCTCTCCTAGTCCTATGAAACACGGACTCCTCTCCTAGTCCTATGAAACACGGACTCCTCTCCTAGTCCTATGAAACACTGACTCCTCTCCTAGTCCTATGAAACATTGACTCCTCTCCTAGTCCTATGAAACACTGACTCCTCTCTTAGTCCTATGAAACACTGACTCCTCTCCTAGTCCTATGAAACACTGACTCCTCTCCTAGTCCTATGAAACACTGACTCCTCTCCTAGTCCTATGAAACACTGACTCCTCTCCTAGTCCTATGAAGCACTGACTCCTCTCCTAGTCCTATGAAACACTGACTCCTCTCCTAGTCCTATGAAACACTGACTCCTCTCCTAGTCCTATGAAACACTGACTCCTCTCCTAGTGCTATGAAACACTGACTCCTCTCCTAGTCCTATGAAACACTGACTCCTCTCCTAGTGCTATGAAACACTGACTCCTCTCCTAGTCCTATGAAACACTGACTCCTCTCCTAGTCCTATGAAACACTGACTCCTCTCCTAGTCCTATGAAACACTGACTCCTCTCCTAGTCCTATGAAACACTGACTCCTCTCCTAGTCCTATGAAACACTGACTCCTCTCCTAGTCCTATGAAACACTGACTCCTCTCCTAGTCCTATGAAACACTGACTCCTCTCCTAGTCCTATGAAACACTGACTCCTCTCCTAGTCCTATGAAACACTGACTCCTCTCCTAGTCCTATGAAACACTGTCTCCTCTCCTAGTCCTATGAAACACTGACTCCTCTCCTAGTCCTATGAAACACTGACTCCTCTCCTAGTCCTATGAAACACTGACTCCTCTCCTAGTCCTATGAAACACTGACTCCTCTCCTAGTCCTATGAAACACTGACTCCTCTCCTAGTCCTATGAAACACTGACTCCTCTCCTAGTCCTATGAAACACTGACTCCTCTCCTAGTCCTATGAAACACTGACTCCTCTCCCATTCCTATGAAACACTGACTCCTCTCCTAGTCCTATGAAACACTGACTCCTCTCCTAGTCCTATGAAACACTGACTCCTCTCCTAGTCCTATGAAACACTGACTCCTCTCCTAGTCCTATGAAACACTGACTCCTCTCCTAGTCCTATGAAACACTGACTCCTCTCCCATTCCTATGAAACACTGACTCCTCTCCTAGTCCTATGAAACGCTGACTCCTCTCCTAGTCCTATGAAACACTGACTCCTCTCCTAGTCCTATGAAACACTGACTCCTCTCCCATTCCTATGAAACACTGACTCCTCTCCTAGTCCTATGAAACGCTGACTCCTCTCCTAGTCCTATGAAACACTGACTCCTCTGCTAGTCCTATGAAACGCTGACTCCTCTCCTAGTCCTGTGAAACACTGACTCCTCTCCTAGTCCTATGAATCACTGACTCCTCTCCTAGTCCTATGAAACACTGACTCCTCTCCTAGTCCTATGAAACACTGACTCCTCTCCTAGTGCTATGAAACACTGACTCCTCTCCTAGTCCTATGAAACACTGACTCCTCTACTAGTCCTATGAAACACTGACTCCTCTCCTAGTCCTATGAAACACTGACTCCTCTCCTAGTCCTATGAAACACTGACTCCTCTCCTAGTCCTATGAAACACTGACTCCTCTCCTAGTCCTATGAAACGCTGATGATAACACAGTAACAGTAACAAAAGCTCCAAGGACGTCTGTCTGTCTGTCTGTCTGTCTGTCTGTCTGTCTGTCTGTCTGTCTGTCTGTCTGTCTGTCTGTCTGTCTGTCTGTCTGTGTGCCCCCACATCGGTCAAACAGTTGGGACAGTTGTATGTACGTGCATCTGTGAGTGTGTGTGTGTGTGTGTGTGTGTGTGTGTGTGTGTGTGTGTGTGTGTGTGTGTGTGTGTGTGTGTGTGTGTGTGTGTGTGTGTGTGTGTGTGTGTGTGTGTGTGTGCAGGCCTACGAATCGCATAGTGAGGTTTCCTTGTAGGCCTCTTCACACTGGATTCTGAAATATAACGTGATTGTGTGTTTGTGTGTGTGTGTGTGTGTGTGTGTGTGTGTGTGTGTGTGAGGTACGTGCATGTATGCATGCGTGTGTGTGTATGTATGAAACTGAAATGTAGCAGATCTCTGGGCCAGGCCAGCTGTTTGCCTTGGCCACGCTTCTGAGGCCCTGACACACATTTGGGCTGGAGGGGAGAATGGGGGAGAGCAGTGGGCTGGAGGGTAAAAATGGGGGAGAGCAGTGGGCTGGAGGGTCCATGGGGAGAACAGTGGGATGGAGGGGGAATGGGGGAGAGCAGTGGGCTGGAGGGGGGAATGGGGGAGAGCAGTGGGCTGGAGGGGGGAATGGGGGAGAGCAGTGGGCTGGAGGGAGACATGGGGAGAACAGTGGGATGGAGGGGGAATGGGGAGAACAGTGGGATGGAGGGTGAATGGGGAGAACAGTGGGCTGGAGGGGGAATGGGGAGAACAGTGGGATGGAGGGGAGAATGGGGAGAACAGTGGGCTGGAGGGGGAATGGGGGAGAACAGTAGGATAGGTCGTAGTGTACAAGTAAGCCATTAATTTTAGGTTTAGCATTATTAAATTAATTATTATTAAATGCCATTTAGCAGACGCTTTTATCCAAAGCGACTTACAGTCATGCGTGAATACATTATTTTTTTGTGTGTGTGTATGGGTGGTCCCGGGGATCGAACCCACTACCTTGGCGTTACAAGCGCCGTGCTCATTAGGCCTACTGTATATATTTATATGTGTTTTGGCATTCTAGAATGTGATTTAACGTTCTTTTATGTGCTTTAGCATATAGCCTAAGAATGTGCCTTGCCTTCTAGAATGTATTGAGCAGACTTTTCTTGACCTTGACATGAGCACTCCTGACTATTTATGAATCCTCTGGGTTATGTATTTCATGCATAAACACTGATGAATTACAATACACTCCTCTCATCAACATCACCAGATTTCTTTGGACTAAATGTTTACAGGGGAAGTTAGGTCCGTAACTAAGGAAACATAGAAGATAATTAGACTGTAGCTTGTTGGGCTGCTGGACTAGCTCCAGTGACTTTCTCCTTCTGTGTTGTTGTTCAGACTGGACTGGACTGGTCTAAAGGGAAGTTGAGTGATTCTTTCCCCTCGTCATCAGTTCATAAACAGCTCTGTGAGGACCTGAAGGGGGCCCGGCTCAGCAGATGTGATGTGGCTAGACTGTGGAGCTAGTTAGTGTCATGGACCATGGGATTGTTAATGAACGATAATCCTTCCTAAGTAGAATCCCTGCAACCTGGGAACATTCCCAAAAACATTAGCTAAGATTCCAATTAAGTTCTAGTTAGGGTTTATACAAACATTGTATAATCATCAGCACAACTGGACAGTTTTTGTGTTATGAGAACATTTGCCCCAACCTAACGAATGTTCTGGGAACTTTCACAGAACCAATTTTGGTTTGCTGGGAGCGATGGGCCTCCAACATGGCTGCCCTCTGTTCCCTCTACTGGGTGTGACTGTCAACAGCAGAACGAACAGAGAAGGATAGATGGATTAACAAGTCAATGCATGAAGTGTCTGTCTGTCGTATTCAGGGAGGTATACCACCAGGGACAGGGTGTAGGGGTGATTCGGCCTCTAGCTCCATTGATGGACCTTTCCTTCTCACAATGGACCCACAGTGATGCATGGCTTCAGGCTGGAGGAGTGGGTCTGTTCTACCTCTACTCTCTGACACAGATAGTATTCCGGAGCTTCCCCTTTCCTGTCGGAGTGGGGAGAGTCTGGGAATCTGGCACGAACCCTCTCTCTCTCTCTCTCTCTCTCTCTCTCTCTCTCTCTCTCTCTCTCTCTCTCTCTCTCTCTCTCTCTCTCTCTCTCTCTCTCTCTCTCTCTCTCTCTCTCTCTCTCTCTCTCTCTCTCTCTCAGGGGCTTTGTTGGCATGGGAAACATATATTTACATTGCCAAAGCAAATGAAATAGATAATAAACAAAAGTGAAATAAACAGTAAACATTACATTCACAAAAGTTCCAAAAGAATAAAGACATTTCAAATGTTATATTATGTATATATACAGTGTTGTAATAATGTTCAAATAGTTAAAGTACAAAAGGGAAAATAAATAAACATAAATATAGGTTGTATTTACAATGGTGTTTGTTCTTCACTGGTTGCCCTTTTCTTGTGGCAACAGGTCACAAATCTTGCTGCTGTGATGGCACACTGTGGTATTTCACCCAATAGATATGGGAGTTTATCAACATTGGATTTGTTTTCTAATTCTTTGTGGCTCTGTGTAATCTGAGGGAAATATGTGTCTCTAATATGGTCATACATTTGGCAGGAAGTTAGGAAGTGCAGCTCAGTTTCCACCTCATTTTGTGGGCAGTGTGCACATAGCCTGTCTTCTCTTGAGAGCCAAGTCTGCTTCGGCGGCCTTTCTCAATACCAAGGCTATGCTTACTGAGTCTGTACATAGTCAAAGCTTTCCTTAAGTTTGGGTCAGTCACAGTGGTCAGGTATTCTGCCACTGTGTACTCTCTGTTTAGGGCCAAATAGCATTCTAGTTTGCTCTGTTTTTTTGTTAATTCTTTCCAATGTGTCAAGTAATTCTCTTTTTGTTTTCTCATGATTTGGTTGGGTCTAATTGTGTTGCTGTCCTGGGGCTCTATGGGTTCTGTTTGTGTTTGTGAACAGAGCCCCAGGACCAGCTTGCTTAGGGGGCTCTTCTCCAGGTTCATTTCTCTGTAGGTGATATGGAAGGTTTGGGAATCACTTCCTTTTAGGTGGTTGTAGAATTTAACAGCTCTTTTCTGGGTTTTGATCATTAGCAGGTATTGGCCTAATTCTGCTTTGCATGTATTATTTTGTGTTTTACATTGTACATGGAGGATATTTTTGCAGAATTCTGCATGCAGAGTCTCAATTTGGTGTTCTTCCCATTTTGTGAATTCTTGGTTGGTGAGCGGACCCCAGACCTCACAACCATGCAGGGCAATGGGTTCAAGTATTTTTTGCCAGATCCTAATTGGTATGTCGAATTTTATGTTCCTTTTGATGGCATAGAAGGCCCTTCTTGCCTTGCCTCTCAGATCGTTCACAGCTTTGTGGAAGTTACCTGTGGCGCTGATGTTTAGGCCGAGGTATGTGTAGTTTTTTGTGTGCTCTAGGGCAATGGTGTCTAGATGGAATTTGTATTTGTGGTCCTGGCAACTGGACCTTTTTGAGGAACACCATTATTTGTGTCTTACTGAGATATACTGTCAGGGCCCAGGTCTGACAGAATCTGTGCAGAAGATCTAGGTGCTGCTGTAGGCCCTCCTTGGTTGGGGACAGACACACCAGATCATCAGCAAACAGTAAACATTTGACTTCAGGTTCTAGTAGGGTGAGGCCGGGTGCTGCAGACTGTTCTAGTGCCCTCGCCAATTTGTTGATATATATGTTGAAGAGGGTGGGGCTTAAGCTGCATCCCTGTCTCACCCCACGGCCCTGTGGAAAGAAATGTGTGTGTTCTTTTGCCAGTTTTAACCGCACACTTGTTGTTTGTGTACATGGATTTTATAATGTCATATGTTTTCCCCCCAACACCACTTTAAATCAAATTTGTATTGCAGGCCCTCATGCCAAATTGAGTCGAAAGCTATTTTGAAATCAACAAATCATGAGAAGACTTTGCCTTTGCCTTTGTTTTGGTTTGTTTGTTTGTCAATTAGGGTGTGCAGGGTGAATACATGGTCTGTCGTACGGTAATGTGGTAAAAAGCCAATTTGACATTTGTTCAGTACATTGTTTTCGCTGAGGAAATGTACGAGTCTGCTGTCAATGATAATGCAGAGGATTGCTGTTGACGCATATCCCACGGTAGTTATTGGGGTCAAATTTGTCTCCACTTTTGTGGATTGGGGTGATCAGTCCTTGGTTCCAAATATTGGGGAATATGCCAGAGCTGAGGATGATGTTAAAGAGTTTAAGTACAGCCAATTGGAATTTGTTGTCTGTATATTTCATAATTTAGTTTAGGATACCATCAACTCCACAGGCCTTTTTGGGTTGGAGGGTTTGTATTTTGTCCTGTAGTTCATTCAATGTAATTGGAGAATCCAGTGGGTTCTGGTAGTCTTTAATAGTTGATTCTAAGATTTTTAGTTTTAAATAATTTTTAGTTTTTTGTAATAAAATCCAAATTAATTACTTAAAAATCATACAAATGTGATTTTCTGGATTTTTGTTTTAGATTCCGTCTCTCACAGTTGAAGTGTACCTATGATAAAAATTACAGACCTCTACATGCTTTGTAAGTAGGAAAACCTGCAAAATCGGCAGTGTATCAAATACTTGTTCTCCCCACTGTATATGTTTTGCTGTTTGTTCTTTGTTATTGGGCCAAGAAGATTGGAAAAGTGGTTTATCCATACATCTCTGTTTTGGATAGATAACTCTTCGTGTTGTTGTTTGTTTATAGTTTTCCAATTTTCCCAGAAGTGGTTAGATTCTATGGATTCTTCAATTACATTGAGCTGATTTCTGACGTGCTGTTGCTTCTTTTTCCGTAGTGTATTTCTGTATTGTTTTAGTGATTCACCATAGTGAAGGCGTAGGCTCAGGTTTTCTGGGTCTCTATGTTTTTGGTTGGATAGGTTTCTCAATTTCTTTCTTAGGTTTTTGCATTCTTCATTCTTGGTTATGTTGTCATAGTTGTGTCTAGGGGGGCATATGGGGGAGGGAATGCTGTCACCTCCATGTAGGTGTTTGTCCCTGTGTGCTGAGGGTGTCAGGTTCTTGTCCAGTTCTGGCATTTAGGTCGCCACAGACTAGTACATGTCCCTGAGCCTGGAAATGGTTGATCTCCCCCTCTAGGATGGAGAACCTGTCATCTTTAAAGTATGGGGATTCTATTGGGGTGGGGATATAGGTAGCACACATGAGGACATTTTTCTCTGTTGAGATAATTTCCTTATTAATTTCTAGCCAGATGTAAAAATGTTCCTGTTTTGACTAATTTAATAGATTGGGTTAGGTCTGCTCTATACCAAGTTAGCATACCCCCTGAGTCTCAGATTGAATCAGACTTTGTGAGTCAGGCAGGCATGCGCACGCACGCACGCACGCACACACACACACACAAACACACACACACACACAAACACACACACACACACACAAACACACACACACACTATGAGGCTCTCTGACATGTCTGTGCCATTCCTCCTGTTCTTATCTGTTTCCTGATCTAAACTCTCTCCAGTCCTGCTGTCAATCACCCAGCCCCCCCACTGGGCTCCACACGTCCCAACATACCACGCTGCCTTTGGCCCACTGACACTACTGGCTTCTTTTACAGGCCGGACCCCTGGTGTCTGCTGTGTTCAGCCTGCTGAGAGAGAGAGAGGAGAGAGAGAGAGAGAGAGAGAGAGAGAGAGAGAGAGAGAGAGAGAGAGAGAGAGAGAGAGAGAGAGAGAGAGAGAGAGAGAGAGAG
Source organism: Coregonus lavaretus (assembly GCF_964263955.1). Taxonomy (NCBI): domain Eukaryota; kingdom Metazoa; phylum Chordata; class Actinopteri; order Salmoniformes; family Salmonidae; genus Coregonus; species Coregonus lavaretus. The sequence goes on from NW_028157791.1 coordinate 83,757, forward strand.
AGAGAGAGAGAGAGAGAGAGAGAGAGACAGAGAGACAGAGAGAGGGAGGGATAGAGAGAGGGAGAGATCTACTCAAAGTGACAGCGAGCACAGTGGGTCTACACAACCACAACATGTGTGTTTATCAGAACAGCCTGTAACTCATAAACAGTGTGTTTGAGTTAAGAGCTGCCCTCAGAGCTCTCAGCTCCTGTGAGTGTGAGAGACACTAGACGGCAGATGTTAGCTACCTCTATATGACTCATCGGGCGTGTGAGTGTGAGAGTGTATGAGAGTATGTGCGTGTGTGAGAGTGTGTGTGTGTGCGTGTGTGTGTAGGAGTCTCGCTACTATGAAAGTCCCTTTTGTTTTTTTTCATATTGGTGTCGTAAAAGTGTGTTTATATCAGTCAAAACTAAGAGTTTATTCTGAAGTCAGCAAATGAATGGGGGTGTGTGTATACGAATGTTTGAATCTCTGTGTGTGTGTGTGTGTGTGTGTGTGTGTGTGTGTGTGTATAGAGGGTTTTATGAGGCTCATAAAGATGAGTGGATTTTACAGTGAGATATACTGTACTTATATAAACAGGATGAATGGAAGACTCTCCCTCTCTCTTTCTCTCTTTCTCTTTCTCTCTTTCTCCCTCTCTCTTTCTCTCTCACATTTTTTATTTATTTTACCCTTATTTTACCAGCTAAGTTGACTGAGAACACATTCTCATTTACAGCAACGACCTGGGGTATGGTTACAGGGGAGAGGAGGGGGGATGAATGAGCCAATTGGTAGCTGGGGATGATTAGGTGGTCATGATGGTGCGAGGGCCAGATTGGGAATTTCCACATGGTGACTGAAGTTAAAACATAATGGGAAAAGGAGTTTAGACTGTAATAGATGCATGAGGGAGAGGTGTGGAGGGAGAGAATGACATGGGGGCAGGAGTAGGGTAGGTTGGAGGGAACGGGAGATCAGGGGTAACAGTTGCAGGGAGGGGCAGAGCATAGATAGGAGGTTTGGATTCAAGGAGATTAACAAGAATTCAATTATTTCCAAAGATTCAGATTAGAGGGAGGGGGTGCTTTCTTTATTTTGGGCCCCACACCTGTTGAAAGGACGCTCTCTAAGAGAGAGTGTGTGACTCTGTGCTTCTTCCTGGTCTGTCTCAGTGTTCTGGTGTATTCTGGTCTGTCTCAGTGTTCTGGTGTATTCTGGTCTGTCTGAGTGTTCTGGTCTATTCTGGTCTGTCTCAGTGTTCTGGTGTGTTCTGGCGTATTCTGGTCTGTCTCAGTGTTCTGGTGTATTCTGGTCTGTCTCAGTGTTCTGGTGTATTCTGGTCTGGAGGTCAGTCACGTGTTGTAACCAGGGAGAACACCATAACAACAACATCACCGATACCACCTACTGTACTGAGGACCTGGGAAGAGCTCTGAAATGGGAGCACACACACACACACACACACACACACACACACACACACAAATGTTTGTTTTACTTAACCCTTAACCTAACCTTAACCCTAACCCTAACCTTAACCCCAAACCCTAAAACTAACCCTAATTCTAACCCTAACCCTAATATCAATACCTCGCACAAAGACCAATAGTGATGCAGTCAATCTCTCCTCAACTTTGAGCCAGGAGAGACTGACATGCATGTTACTGACACTTTCCCTCCGTGTAACATCTATGTGCGATACGTGCTGCATTGTTCTGGTCCAACTTACCTATGACCTTCTTTGCCGCACATGACCACACAACTGGGCCCACCCACTAGGGAGCCAGGCCCAGCCAATCAGAATGAGTTTTTACAGACAAAAGGGCTTTATTACAGACAGTGTATGTGTGTGTATGTGTGTGTACCATACATGTATACTTGCTATGACAGTAAATGTAAAGGTCAGATCTTAAGCAGTGTTATTAATAAACAAGGAGATGTGACTCTTATCAACAACACAGCAGACATAGAATCTACACTCGTGACTGTGGCTCGGTCCCAAAGCGTTTGTCTGAGAATCTCTGATCGGAATTGAAGCCCCTCAGCGGTATTCCCATCTGAGTATTCCGATTTTGTCTTCAAATAGAGAAACCTCCCTGATGCTGATCAGATTTAAACTTTGCTCTCCTGAATCGATCTCTTGTCCTCCAGCACAGTCCGTCGGTTCTCTCAGCCCTGAACTAATTTAGTTGACATTCTGAAGTGGAATAATCTTATTCGCCTGCTGTTTGGTATTGGCCACAGCATACTGGAGCAGAGGTTGCCTCTCTCTAAAGGAACACAGACAGTAAACTGTGCCAGCTCAGTGGTCTGTAGATGTAAAATTGAGGGATTATTCAAGGGCTCCACCATCATTACATCGGCTTCTTTCTGACTCTGACTATTCCTGCATGTGTGTGTGTGTGTGTGTGTCTGCAGAAGCAGGCCAAACTGGTTCACTTACTAGTGTTTTCTAATCTGGTGTGTGTCTACCAGGAAGAAGAGTGGAGGAAGGAGAGTGGAGGAAGAAGAGTGGAGGGACTTTCTATTTCTTTTGTTTGGGTTTGACCAGGGAGGGAGGGAGAGGAGGGAGGGTGTTACATTCCTGAAGTCTGAGCAGGCTGGAGTGATTCTGCTGTTTAATGTAAACACAGGGGAGGGACAGACTGGCACAATGATTCATGGGAGAGACGGAGGAGGAGGGTAGAGATAGACAGAGGGCGGGAGATAGTAGGGAGGGGCTGGGAGGGAGGGAGGGAGCAAGAGAGAGAGGTAAAGAGATGTGTGGTTTCTCCCTACTGTGCGAGTTAGCTCTGGTCTGTAGCTATGATTGAAAGGTAAGTGGTGTCAGGCAGAGTATCCAGACCACACCATTCTCTTGTCCCAATAAACACTGAAACTCTGTCTGCTGAATGGAGAGAGTATCTCTTCTCTTCTCTTCGCCTTTCTCACATCTTCCCCTTATCTCTTAATTCCAGTCAGAGGCAATCAGACAAGCTGTTTGCAGTAGAGACAAAGGTGGAAGAAATGGCATTGAACAAAATTGGATCTACAGACTACCCTTTTTCAGCATGGATAAGACTGGTGGCTTGGTGATAGCGGAATCACAAGTCCTAATATACAGCTCTTCGGTTGGTAGGGTGGCTGAGCATAAATCTGTGGTGAGACTGACATCTGCTGGTGAACACTGATACTGCAATTTGGTGTTAAGAGTTACACCATACTATAAATAATAATAATAATAATAATAATATGCCATTTAGCAGACGCTTTTATCCAAAGCGACTTACAGTCATGCGTGCATACATTTTTACGTATGGGTGGCCCCGGGGATCGAACCCACTACCATGGCGTTACAAGCGCCGTGCTCTACCAGCTGAGCTACAGAGGACCACATATAACACGGATGGGCAACTTTGATGGGGGTGGGGGCCACAAAAAAACTGAACTCGTCATTAGGGGCCACACTGTCTCGCGGCTCTACGTGCCAACATCCATACCCACACAGAGCCGGCCCTAGCCTTTTGGGGGTCCTAAGTGACATTTTTTTTGGAAAAAGCTGCAGATGCACAACAAGTCTACTATTCTAACTTTAAACAGTAAGTTAAGCCCCCTACTGAGTTCCTAACGCAGTTGATCCGTGGTCCTACAAAAGGGCTGCATTTTGTCAACAGCTCCACCACTTCTTTATAGCAATGTACATTTGAAGTCGGAAGTTTACATACACTTAGGTTGGAGTCATTAAACTCGTTTTTCAACCACTCCACAAATGTCTTGTTAACAAACTCTAGTTTTGGCAAGTCGGTTAGGACATCTACTTTGTGCACGACACAAGTAATTTTTTCCAACAATTGTTTACAGACAGAGTATTTCACTTGTAATTCACTGTATCACAATTCCAGTGGGTCAGAAGTTTACATACACTAAGTTGACTGTGCCTTTAAACAGCTTGGAAAATTCCAGAAAATGATGTCATGGCTTTAGAAGCTTCTGATAGGCTAATTGACATCATTTGAGTCAGTTGGAGGTGTACCTGTGGATGTATTTCAAGGCCTACCTTCAAACTCAGTGCCTCTTTGCTTGACATCATAGGAAAATCAAAAGAAATCAGCCAAGACCTCAGAAAAAAATCTGTAGACCTCCACAAGTCTGGTTCATCCTTGGGAGCAATTTGCAAACGCCTGAAGGTACCACGTTCATCTGTACAAACAATAGTACGCAAGTATAAACACCATGGGACCACGCAGCCATCATACCGCTCAGGAAGGAGACGTGTTCTGTCTCCTAGAGATGAACGTACTTTGGTGCAAAGGTATGGCCCTGTGTAGCTCAGTCGGTAGAGCATGGGGCTTGCAACGCCAGGGTTGTGGGTTCGATTCCCACGGGGGCTCCAAAACCGCCATAAAAAAGCCAGACTACGATTTGCAACTGTACATGGGGACAAAGGTCGTACTTTTTGGAGAAATGTCCTCTGGTCTGATGAAACAAAAATAGAACTGTTTGGCCATAATGACCATCGTTCAGTTTGGAGGAAAACGGGGGTTGCATGCAAGCCGAAGAACACCATCCCAACCGTGAAGCACGGGGGTGGCAGCATCATGCTGTGGGGGTGCTTTGCTGCAGGAGGGACTGGTGCACTTCACAAAATAGATGGCATCATGAGGAAGGAAAATTATGTGGATATATTGAAGCAACATCAAGACATCAGTCAGGAAGTTAAAGCTTGGTCGCAAATGGGTCTTCCAAATGGACAATGACCCCAAGCATACTTCCAAAGTTGTGGCAAAATGGCTTAAGGACAACAAAGTCAAGGTATTGGAGTGGCCATCACAAAGCCCTGACCTCAATCTTATAGAAGATTTGTGGGCAGAACTGAAAAAGCGTGTGCGAGCAAGGAGGCCTACAAACCTGACTCCGTTACACCAGCTCTGTCAGGAGGAATGGGCCAAAATTCACCCAACTTATTGTGGGAAGCTTGTGGAAGGCTACCCGAAACGTTTGACCCAAGTTAAACAATATAAAGGCAATGCTACCAAATACTAATTGAGTGTATGTAAACTTCTGACCCACTGGGAATGTGATGAAATAAATAAAATATTAAATCAATCATTCTCTCAACTATTATTCTGACATTTCACATTCTTAAAATAAAGTGGTGATCTTAACTGACCTAAAACAGGGAATTTTTACTAGGATTAAATGTCAGGAATTGTGAAAAACTGAGTTTAAATGTATTTGGCTAAGGTGTATGTAAACTTCTGACTTCAACTGTATATATTTTTATTATTAAAAAGTTGAAAGACATAATTTAAGATGAATAACTTATTCATAACTTGTATAAAAATAATACAATAGTATCTTACGTGAGAATAACATAATAATTCATATAAATATTTTGCCTAGATAACAAAACTTTGAAAATAATTCCAAAAAGAATCAAGACACATTCTTACACACATTCAACATTCGTCTTCTGCTCACAAACACTGAAAACCCGTAAGTCCTTAAAGCTGGAATCCGTAGCGGTGAAACTGCCACGTCCGTTTGCCATATTACAACAACTTCAAAATAAAGAACACTGTGTGTTTTACCTCTGACGTCATTGCACGCACGATAGAACAGCAGAGTATGTATGCTCCTCTGCCCCGTTTAAAAAACAATAACAAATGCGCCTGGGGCGGCCAGTGGCGCCTGGGGCGGCCAGTGGCGCCGTTTCACCTTATGCGAATCTCAGCTTTATAAAACCAGTTTAGACTGGCAGTAATAGGACCTACTGGGAGATGCTGGTATAGGAACTGGAGTAAGATCTACTACTGACAGACACATTCACTTCCAATATTCATCAATCAGTTGAATACAGTCAATCCCTGATAAGTGATCACTGGATAAGTGTACACTTTTCTAAAGTGCATGTCGCTAGTCCTAATACAACACAATACAAATAATTGTATATGTTGCCTTGGATAATTGCATGCCCTGGTTTAGTGCACACATTGAGGACAGTCATTGCATTTCAAGTATTCATTGGTTTTCTGTGGAACTCAGTCATTTTAACATACAATTTTCAGTCTTCCTCAACGCCGTAAAAACACCCCTGAAGTCCAGCTTACCATCCAGCATGTAGAGGAAAGTTAACATAGTTTCCAACAGCACCAAGTTCAGGCAATGTTTAGGTCACCTCAGTAATCTCTTTACCATATCCCATTAGAAGGCAGTATCCAATGTGTCAAATAATAGAACCTTCCACATTCTGCTTTCCGAATGTTCAAGTGTCTGGGTTCCTTCAGGTCAGCTGTACATTTCTGGGAAGCAGAG